>NC_073624.1:89099090-89402121 GCF_029407905.1 Bubalus kerabau | reverse complement strand
GGGACACAGCAGACCTGAATTCACATCCTGGTTCCATGACATGGTGGTGGCGGGCGGCCTTGGGGGAGGCACAGATCTTCTCTAATAGGCCCTCTTTTTTGCCAAACCGGACAATATCTGCTCTATTACAGTGGGCTGTTGTGTGGAACCCATCAGATAATGCATGTGACAACCGCATGGATTTTTAATTGTTAGGTGTTCTATATACTTTTCATACTTGACACAAAAGTGGAATCTTAATAGCTAACGCTTAAGTCTGAATTTGTGCCAGACATTTTCATACAGTGACTCATTTCATCCCCACTCTACCATCAGCCTCATGTTGTATTTGTGAGAAACTTTGTGAGGAGGATAGTAACAACCTTTCCAAGGCTCCATAACTGGTAAAGAGCAAACAGGAACTGAAAACAGTCTTCCGATTGCAGAGCTCAAGTGATCAATCACTTTACAGTGAAATTCCATCCTTTCAAGTACCTCCAGCGAATTTCAATCCAGTATCTTAAATATGAAACCCCTTAGAGATGTGGAGTCTGTCATCTGAAAGTACTGAGAATGTCTTCGAAACCACCCTTAGATCAAGGTCACTTTAGGAAACACCCCAGTCTCACTTAAGAAAGTTGTGTTTTGTTCTGGGTAATGACACTTAGCAAGTAAACATATGGAAAATTTTGGCTCAATTAGGACACACCAGTCAACAACATTATAGGAGAAGGGGGACTTACTGCCTTCGCTCCCTTTTCCTGTTTATCCAGGGTATTTTGGACAGATTTTTCTTTTTGCATACAACTGCCACAATTATGACAAGGGGAAAAAATCTGTTATATCATCTGTCAAATATGTGAAGCATTTTCCACTGTCTCCTGACATAACTGAAGTCTCGATTGTGAAACATTCTCAGTGTTTCAATCTTGGTTGTGTTTTCTATGTGGGCCTAGATGGAGACTAGATATCATTGCATTTCACCGACTAAATGAGGAAAGAGGTTTTGGGGACAGATAATGCATAAAACAGAGTTGAAAGTGACAACATATTTTGTTGTTCCTGACACTATAGTACAAATTTCTTGGCAGCCCAAGATGCCAGGGGCATAAGAGACTACATAAGGTCAAGAATCCTTCAGCTTTCAAACCCACATGTTAACCAGAATTAAAAGCAAATAGATTTTAAAACTCTCTACTTATTTAAAATGTATTACTGATTTGTTTTGGAATCTGTGCTTTGCTGCATTATGTGTTGAAAATGTTGTCAAGCATTAAATTTCAATGATTATGATGATGTAGCAGAAGCAAAAGTGTTCTTTTTCAGAAAACATCAATGAACTATTGAAAACTTGGATTGTTCAATAAGTAAAATTCCTTATTAAAATGGGCTTCCCAGGTGACTAGTGATAAAGAACCCGTCTGCCAATGCAGGAGACATAAGAGATGCGGGTTCAATCCCTGGGTTGGAAAGATTGCCTGGAGAAGGAAATGGCAACCCACTTCAGTATTCTTGCCTGGGACATCTCATGGACAGAGGAGCCTGGTGGACTACAGTCCACGGGGTCGCAAGAGTCAGACACGACCTAGCAACTAAGACAACAGAGACAACATGCAGTAACATAGCAAGGTGGTCTTTTAATCCTGGGAGCTTGTCAGAAGGAAACAATCAGAAAAAGAATGTTTCTTTCCTTTTCAGGCTGAGGTTTTCAAACATCCGGGCTGGATGAATTTGGACTAGGTTTTGTTGCAATAAGAGTAGTAATTTTAATACACGTATGTACCACCATGCACACACAGGTCCCCCTATGTACATTCCCATCACACCAAACACAACTGCATATATGACACACCATACACACACCACACCACATGCATACATACACAACACATACACACACATCACACAAACACAAGACTTCTCCACACATGCACACCACACACACCTTCCCTCTCACACCAAGCACCTCTCCCGCACTCTTCACAAATGCAGTCTGGCCACTGGCTACCCCCGACCTAATTTCCAACTCTCTCTTCCTTGTTTACCGTACTTCAGGTACACCCTCCTCCTTAGCACTTCTTGAACATGCCAAATACACTCCTGTCTTTGCATCCGCAGTTTCTTCTGCTGAGTTTCTCTTTTCTGGACTTACTTTCCTGGCTTACTTAGCTTTCCTTAGAAAGCCCTTCCCTGACCCCATAACCAGAGTAGCACACAGATTTCTGTGTTGTCTCAAATGGAGAAGAAACTCGAACAAAATTACACAAATCATTCATTCATCCATTCAGCAAATATCTAGTTAACTTCATGTGCCTGACTCTGTTCTAAATACTAGTTATCAGAAGAGTATAAAAGGGGGCAAGGAAACTTACATTCTATTCAGGGAGGTAGGTAATAGACAAATAAACACATACTGTAATGTTAGCAGTGATAAATGCTTTTTAAAAGAAAGAAAACTAGGAGGGAGGAAAAAGGAGCCAGATGTAAGAAAGAGCCAGGAACAGTTGAGAAACATTATCCCAAAGGCACATGTTACAACATCTGTTCATTCAAGATGGTAGCCAGGTAATAGGTTAAAATATGAATACAGAAGGTTTAGCAAGAGGCTCCTTTGCATTTGAAAAGGAGGCATAGTTTCTGAATCTACCTTCAAGGCAAGAATAGTATAAAAGACTCTTAGATGGTCTAATGATTTTCTCAGTAGCAATAATTGCAGTTAAGATAATGGTGGAATCTGGAGTGAATCCATTCAAAACACAGTGCAGAACGAACCACCATGCATACTCTTGTTAATGTCAATTACTGATAGTGACTAGAGCTGACTTGGAATCCAGCAACACAGAAACATCTGAGAAAATAATCAACAGTCTAAAAGTGGGAGCCAGGCTACTGAAAGGTGGGAAGTCAAAGGTGATCATGCACAAGGCAAGATCAAAATCAGACTACTCATCTAGGAATGTCCCAATATATACTCATTCTGGAAGATAAAACTGCACTGGCGCCACCATAAGATGCGACAAAGTCATATAAAGGCTAAGAATGAAGACAAGATCTGCAAAAAAAAAGACCAGCAAGCAATGAAAAATAACCTCTTTCTCTCCTCATGCTTGAGGTTCTATAAAGGAGATAGGCACTAAATAGAAACATCTGAGTGTGTGGGTACACCTACGGCTGTGGGTGCATGTGCGCACAAGTGCATGTATGTGTGTGTATGCGTGTGTGTGTGCGTGTAAACGAGAGGAAGGAACAGACATATTTTAGAGGAGTCCTTACATGCTTAATGATATGTCCCGTCTGCCATGTCTGGCACACTTAACCCAAATCATTATCTTTTTGAGAAAAGAACGGTAGCCTGGACTTTTATGCTACATGAACCTCCAGAATGAGAGCTGCGTCTCGTATCATCAGAATGGGCAATTTCAACAAAATAGGCCATTTGCACTTAAATTACAGGGCCCTCTTCAGTGACAAGATTTGAGGGTTTCTGAATAAAGTTTCAAATCTCTGAAGTGCCTCAAATCTCTTGGCTTCAGTATAAACATCTCTGGGTACAATGTAGATTTTGGGTCTATATAATCCTTGTAATTTTAAACATTAAAAAGATTCCTTTTTTTGAAAGACAGAAAAGCTTTCCCTAAATGTTTAGGAATTAGAATAGGAGCATCTTAGAAATAATTTTTATATAGAAATTTATCTAATAGCACTATTTTATTTCCCATAACAGATCAAACATTTTTGAAAAGGACTGTTTGGAATTTGTTGATGATTCTAATTCTGATCATTCCTGTATTTGAAGACATATATTGAATATAATAACATAAGTGAAAATGTGCACATTTGATCAAAATATGCCATTGTTTAAATATGAAGAAAATAAAATGGAATTAAAGCAATGTTGATACCTATTTCATGAAAAAAAAATTGGTACTAAGTTTTGTAATCAGTACCACAATTTTTCACAAGTCAGAGAATAATCAGGAAGCCAATGAGACATTGTAAAACATAATCCACAGATCTGTTATCTTCCAAGTTAAAGTAATTCAGAGTGTTATATGGATTACAAAATGCTTTACCATGAGTTCTTTTTTAAAATTGATTTTTACTGGAGTATAGTTGCTTTATAATGCTGTGTTAGTTTCTACTGTACAGCAAAGGGAATCAGCTATACATATACATATATCCCCTCTGTTTTGGATTTCCTTCCCACTTAGGTCACCACTGAATACTGAGTAGGGTTCCATGAGTTCTTTTAATTTACAAAACGATCTATTTGCTATGTAGAAAGTTATTATTTTCATTTTGGAGATGAGAAAACTGACACAGAGAGCCCGAAGGAGTTTCCCAAGGTCCCATGGCAAGAAAGTGACAGACAGGTCCAGAACCTAAGCTTACCGACCCTAATCGTGACAACCGTCCTTCAACCTGCCCGTCTTGCTCTACTAGGCCTTATCTTCCAGTGCAAGTTGATACTACTTTAACTTAAGGAACTGCTTAAGATGATTTTACAAAGATACCAAGATGCTCAAAATAGAACTTAAAATTTGCCAGAAACATTACTTAAAATTTGGAACATTCAGGTTTCTGAAAGATATTGGAGAGCTACATGAAAAATACTCTTTGAAGTTCTGGTGTGCACGTTTTATGCAGATTATAAAGGCATGAATGTTTGGTTGCTTTCCCAACTCTGATGGATCAAATTTGCCTTGGGGACATCATACTGCCTTCTCACTGCTTACTTATCCTTTAAAGTAAGTGATAGTTTGGTTTTGTCATCTCCCATATCTCATTTTTAAGTGGCATTAGGCTGAAATTCTTTTTTTTTTTTTTTTTTAAAGAGAGCTTAATAATTCCATCTGCTAAGAGGAAGGAAGATGATTTATTTTTACCATTAAAAGTTTTGGCAGATGGACAGCCTAATTTTCTAGATTTATAAAGAACTCATTCAGAAAAATTAAAAGGTGAGCACACCAGTAGAAAAACGGACAGAAGACATGATCATGAATCTTACAGTACAAAAACACAAATGGCCAATAGATATATGAAAGATGCTTGTAATAAAGGAAATGAATAGCAAAACAATGAGGTACCCATTGACTTGGAAAAAAAGAGTTGGACAGTACTCACTCTTGGTGAAGGTATGAGGGGAAAAAAAGTCTTGAATCCTATGGATGAAAGTGTAAATTTGAATGCCCTTCTGGTGGGCAATTTGTCATTATCTCTAAATTGCATATATCTTTTAAAGGAACAATCCCATTGCATGTATCTTACTATATGACTATACTGATGGAAGTTCATCTAGATCTACGGATCTCACACTTCATTAATTACAGCATTACTTTGGCTTCCCTGGTGGCTCAGATGGTAAAGAATCTGCCTGCAATGCAGGAGACCTGGGCTCGATCCCTGGGTTGGGAAGATCCCATGGAGAAGTGAATGGCATCCCACTCCAGTATTCTTGCCTGGAGAAACCTATGGACAGAGGAGCCTGGTGGGCTACAGTCCATGGGGTCGCAATGACTTAGACACAACTGAGTGACTAACACTTTCACTTTCACTTTGTAACGGCAAAACCCCCTAAACAACCAATTCGTATCCGTAGAGAGTTGGTAAAATAAAAAATAGATAAATCCATGGAATTCCCTGGTGGTCCAGGGGTTAGGAGTCTGTGTTTTCACTGCCAAGGGCCTGGGTTCAATCCCTGGTCAGGGAACTAAGATCTCCCAAGTCTTCAAATCCATCAATCAATCAATCCATAGATGCAAATGTGCATGCATGTTCACTCAGTCATGTTCGACTCTTTGCAACCCCATGGACTGTAGCCCACCAGGGTCCTCTGTCTGTGGAATCTTCCAGGCAAGAATACTGGAGTGGCTTGCAAATACTGGTGCCTAAAAGATGTAAATATGTATGTGGAATGATTTTCAATATTTGGCAATAAGTTAAAAAAGAAGTAAAGAGATGTGAATAGTATGATCCCTATTCAATAGGTTAAAAAAGAAAAACATAAAAATACACGTGAACACTTGTACATGTGTATATGTATATGCTTTTGTGTCATGGGTGAATTACAAGATATTATTCAATAGCAGTTTCCCTTGGGGTCAAAGATTGGGTGAAAGAAGAAAGTGACCTGGCTCAGTCATGTCTGACTCTTTGCAATGCTATGGACTGTAGCCCACCAGGCTCCTCTGTCCATGGGATTTTCCAGGCAAGAATAGTGGAGTGGGTTGCCATTCCCTTCTCCAAGGGATCTTCCTGACTCACGGATCAAACCTGAATCTCCTGGATTGCAGGCAGACTCTTTACTGTCTGAGCCACCAGGAAAGCAAAAGATTAGATGGGAAGGAGTCAATTTAGAAGAGGAGATTTTCATTTTGTGTAGTTTTTGTCCTGTTTTAATTTTGCATTTTCTAACCAGACATACGTGTTATTTTCTGTTTGGTTTAAGTGTTAGAAAGAGAGGTCGTCTCTACAATTACCTGAATTGGAAAAAAAAAAAGAAAAAAGGAAGGTAGCAAAAAAGAAAAGAAGGACAGCATTCTATGTTGATAAGGAAAACAAACATATAAACAGCTCCATCTACAAAGTAAATCTGCAGTCTCTCCTGTCCTAAATCTCCTTTTTATTTTCTAAATCTCCTCTGTATTTTCCCGCAACATATTTTCCCATGTGATGGGCACAACATGCCCATCATATTCTGGAACACATCCTTGAGCACCTGAAGATATTCTCACTTCTGGATTGACCATTCACATCGTGAAACAGTCAGGGAATCTGCTGGAAATTATATCTTGAAAGTTACCACATGGGTTTCCTTTCTTTTCCTTCCCATGATAACTAAGATGCCTGCTGGGAGGTGACCTATGCTAGAATTGTGATACTGGTCTTCAAGGAACAGTGGTGTACTTCATGTGCAACAGGATTTTATTAGTGGAAACTCTGAGCCATGACAAGGACTGTCTGCTTGACCAACCTGTGGTCAAGCTCCTCTGATGCCTCTTCTCAACGGGACTGCAACATTGGCCTGTAAAACCCACAGATTCTCGGCATGAGTGATTTTGTCCACTCCGGCCCTGCCCCTCCCAGCACCAAGAGACTGAAGCAAACACTAGCACAGTTTCTAACAGCTCAAGCCTGCGCTCCTTAAATTATCTGCCTGAAAAAGCCCAGTGCTTCCAGGAGAATTTACTGTTTGCTACTGGCTAAGAGGGTGGCAGAGGATGAGATGGTTAGATGGCATCACTGTGGACAAGAATCTGAGCAAACTCTAGGAGATAGTGAAGAAGAAGGAAGCCTGGTGTGCTGCAATCTATGGGGTCGCAAAGAGTTGGATATGACTTAGCTGCTGAACCACAAAACCTGGTAATAAGCAGATGGGCTCTTGCACCCTCTCTTGGAGCAGATACCTTCTTCTCTTAGTACAATCCCTACTTGAGAAATCATGGCCCTTGAGGTACGTGGAAAGTGTGTTTGCTGATGTCATGTTGTCTTACTCAGTTTAACTAATCAAGAATGAATTCCATACATGTGTAGACGTATAAATAGGAGAAAATAGTCAGAAAATGATTTTGGTGTCTTAGTGATTTAAATTAACTTTGTACTATTTTACGAAACTACACATAAAGAAACATATCCTCTAAAGTCTCCTTTATAAGAAAGATATGGAAATTAATTTTAAACTGTCTTCTTAAGCTTTAAATATGAAAAGTTTTAAACACATATAAAAGTAGAATAGTATATACTCACCAGTGTTATGGGATTACCATATTGTCATTACTATTTCTTTCATTTTCTCCCCCTGAACGTACTCTATTTCCAATGATTTGTTGCTGTTCAGTTGCTCAGTCAATAATCTTCAACAAAAGAACTTCTAACTTATATTCCACAGATGTTGATTGTGTGCCAGCTGGGTATGGTTCTCCTTTGGTACTATGCTGTTATTCAACTTCAAGAGGCTATTATTTGCCACCCTTAGGTCATGGTTTGGGTTTTTTTTCCCAGTAACAAGAGGACTGAGTCCCCGCCAGGCTCCCTTCTAACTGACAGCACAGATTCTGACATAGTTGGGTATGGTGAAGAGTGTAGTTAAGACCATCTGGAAATTGACTTGCAACACAGTACAATGACTGAACTGACTTCACTGTCAGTTGAAGGTTGCCCTTTAGACTAACAGCCTCACATAGATCGTGCTGTGTGTGAATGCTGTTTTCCTGTATAAGGATGGCTTCAAGCTTTGAACTATAAATCCAACTGTAAGTCATTTAATTCTTCCTTTACACTAGGACATTTTTATAGGGGTATTTATGTCAGAGGGAAAAGTCTTACCACAGTTATATTAGGGCCTTATTTTTAGTTTGGATAAACTAGGTTCAAACTCCAGACTGCAGGCTTAAGCACACATAGGAATAAAAATTAATTCGTGCAATATGTTTATGGCATGGTTATTTTTTCCCATAACAATGTTTATGCATATCCACTTCAATAAATCAAGGCTCCATCTCAACTGATTGTTTAGAAGCTCATATGCAAATAAGAGTTCATAAAAAAGAAAGGGGTGATTAATTATTTACTAATGTGAAGACTGGCAGCCAGTTATTGTTTTATTAAAAAAGAAAACACACTGGAAAAAAATCTCAATGTTTCCACTGTTGTTAGTTGTCCTTGATGCCAATGACTTTCCATGTAAAGTTCATTATCGCCCAGGACACTTACTTTCATCCTAACTTCCTCATTTTTCATGTACATATGAAGTAAAACATGACAAGAAGGTCAGCACAATCAGGAAGTTGAATAAAACTGGAAATGAGCCATGGAGAAGAAAATAACCCATGCCCAAGTGGCTCCCTCCAACTGTCCTTCCCTTTTGCTGTTAGTGGTTTCTGCAGTGAGAATTCTCTGGTGTAATCCTGGTTGGGACAGATGACACACACAACCGAGTGCCCATCTGGGTATTTTAAAACATTCACTCTAACAGTTAAGTTTCTAGGAAATAAAACTAGTTGAACAGTTTTCTGCTTAAACCAGAGACACACTAAGATGTTCAGAGGAAGAAAAGGAAGGCTGTGGTCCTGCATCAGTTTAACAGGGCATTAGAAGAGCATTCTGAAGAGAAGAATCTGTGTATTTGCTCAGTCTATGGTGTGGAATGCTTAGGAGAAAGTTTTAGATAATGTTGTCATTTTAACAAGTAACAGTGGCTTGACATCTTATTGGATGAATCAGTTCTCTTTTAAGTAAGTAACAGATATTGGCATGTCCCAAGTCATAGAATAAGGCTATGGTTCCTCAGTTATAATTGTAATTCATGTTTATAAATACCATCAAGCTGCCTTCAGTTTAAAAAAAAGTTTTCTTGCCAGATGACCATTCTATGCTACAGATATGGATTGTGCGTCAGCTGGGTGGGGATCTTCTTTGGTACTGATGTTATTATTCAACTTCAAGAGGATGTTACTTTCCAGCCTCAGGTCATGGTTGGGGTTTAATTCTAGTAACTGGAGGGCTGAGTCCCCTCCCCTCAGCACAGTTTCTGACATAGTTGGGTAGGGTTGGGTAGTCTTCATTAAGACTGAGCATAACAAACACAACTGTTATGATAAAGTAAAATGTATGCCTTGATTTAACACATAAGGAATGTGTGTGATAGCTGTGATGCCTCCCGTATGGCTGTTAGCATAACTGATGCCATCTTGGGCCTTTACAGTTTCTCCTTCCTTCCACTGACTTGATCCAGGACTGTACTGTGTAGTAAATCACTTCTCCAAAGTCAAGAGCTTTGTAGTTAAAAGATAATGTTTAATAATCATTAGGACCGGATGGCTTCTATTCTCTGTTAGTCCCCAAACAATGATGAAAATCTTCGCTGACCTATTCCCAGTGCTCACAAGACTAGTGACGCATTCATGAATGTTGACTTATGAATGCACATCCTATTTCCAAGTGCCTACCCCCACACCCTGGGTTAACTAGAAAATTGTCCTAATGGCTTCTTGACTGTTTGGAGTGCATTTGCAAATGCATCCAGATCTTTGTCTGTTGGATCCTGATCCCAACTTATGAGTAAGTTACCCTATAAAAAACCGGTCCATTGATTATATAGAGTTGCCTGCCTCATTTTTCCATCTCAAGATGCCTTCTCAGTTCAATGGACACTTATCGTTTCCTCTGTCCTCCAACACATCCCCATTGATCACAGGTAGTTAACTGTTAATGCAACTAGCACTTAATATAGACTTTTCTGTATCTGTAAACCAAATCAACCAAGACAGCTTTAATAATACGCTGCTTTTAACCTTTTGAATTTGTAATCTACTTGTTGGTATAAAAATTTTTATCCTACTGATGAAATAAATATTTAAAATCATAATTAAATACTTTCTCATGATAATATCTAAGACAAAAAAATTGGGATGAAGAAAGTAATGTTAAATAATCTTGTTCTATTTTCCTGTTACCCTTCTCAGAAGCCTTTTATAGAAAACTGGGTAAAATACTTCGTTCATATTTTATATTTCATTGTATATCTTAGTAACATTTATTCTTTAAAAATTAAAGTGTCACTATTAAAAAAAAATTATCCAAACAAAAGTTTTTCTGTTCCTATAGCTCAGTGGCTCTCAATTCAATATTTGTTAACAAAGGAAGGTTCATTTCAAGTAAAACTTTACTTGAAATTCCAACATGTAAAAATAAACTATATGAAATCGCTACGGTTGAAAAAGGGCATAGAGAGCCTACCTACTAAGCTTTTCCTTTGGGCAAAGCTTAGGACTGCCTGCTAAGCATGTTGGAAAACCACAGCTTTAGCCCATCATAAGGATGTTTGTTCTTTATGTGGCACCAAGCAAGTCCAGTTGGTGTTCACCACGCTGTGGGACAGGGTTGTTGTGATGGACAGGCTACGTCTCATGCCTGCCAGGTACAGTGCCTCCTGCTGGAATCCTTCAGAGCTCTTGCCAGACACATGGCTCCTTCTCCATCCTTTGTACCTTGTGATTCGTCCACCTTAGTCATGCACAGTTAGACTAGGGGTGGGTACCTGATCTAAGGACAGTTATCTATAGGTTGCCCAATGACATGTAAGTAACCTGCCTTGAGATTTCTGCCCAAGAGAACACTCCATTCTGGAATGACAGTTGGCCTGTCACTCTCTGTGGGGGGTTCGAACTTGAGATGTAAAGAAAGGAATGGAACCAGGAGATATACAGAAAGAAGGCAGAAGGCAGAAGCCTTGAGGTAAAGAGAATAGAGTTTGTGAAGGCTGGAGCAGTGAAAGAAAAAGAGAGAGCAGCTAAGTTATCGTGTCGGTGGAGCACTGGAGAAGTGGGTAGCAGGTCCCTGGTTCAGAGTCCCCCTGACAGGTCACTGGGACTTCTGACGTGTTGTGAAAGAAGTTCGAGGAGGATAGCTTGTGCTTCCTCACTGTCGCATGTCACTTACACAAATCTTTATCCTGCAAGGCTACCTAAGGATTCTCTGTTGATTTCAATTTGGAAAAGTCTGATGATTGCCATTGTATAGTTTTCCTACTTTGTCAAACATGTCATGGGAAACCAGATTTAGGCACTAGATTTGTCAATATCTCAGATCCAAGAATATCAAATGGGTGGCATGTACTCTTCCAGTTTCTACACCTGTGCCCTTGGCAGACATCAGTGATTAAAATGGCCCTTTTGAGTTATTCATGAGACAGACAGAAATTTCAGACAATTTTTTCAGATAGTTCACTAGGCTGGTTACCAGTTCCTATTGTTGACTCTCCAATACTTTGGCCACCTGATGCGAAGAGCTGACTCACTGGAAAAGACCCTGATGCTGGGCAAGGCTGAGGTTAGGAGGAAAAGTGGGTGACAGAGGATAGGATGGTTGGATGGTATCACTGACTCAATGGATGCGAGTTTGAGCAAACTCCGGGAGATAGTGAAGAACAGGGAAGCCTGGCGTGCTGTAGTCTATGGGGTCGCAAAGAGTCAGACATGGCTTAGCGACTGAACAACAACAAATTGTTGATGCGAGTTGAAATCTATTTACAGTATCATTTCAGTAAATATTTTGAATGGAATCATCTATTTTCCTTCTTGGTTAGTAGAGTATTTAGGCAGGTCTTTGGTTTTCAATATTCTCCATGGTGTCTGAAGCCTGCAGCTGAGGTACCAAAGCTGGTGCCCCTGGGGGAAGGAGAGTGAGGCCCAGAATGAGGCTGAACAATTGAAGTCCAAATAAAAGAGGAGCTATTTCATCTTTATATCTGTATTGAAGTTCTGATAAAATTTTATTTGACGGAAGTTTTCTACAACTGAGAAAACCATTTTTGAAATCACTAAATTATACCTCATCATTTGGATCAGTCTTCATACATAGCGTTTAAGTCAAGCAAAGTAAATTCTGTTACTACAGTGAAATTAAATTAGAAATCAATAACAGAAAGATAATTAGAAAGTACCCAAATGTTTGGAAATGAAATAACACATCTCTAAATAACCCCTGGGTAACAAAATAAGTCAAGGGAAATTAGAAAGCATTTTGCACTAAATGCAAATGCAATCAAAACATATCAAAATTTGTGGGATGTAGTGGGATTGAGTTGACACAGTTATTAAAGGATAGTTTCTAGAAATAAAATGCCTGTATTCAAAAAGAAATTTCCGAAACCACTGACTTCAGCTTCCACTTTGAATATTAGAAGATAAACAGCAAAGAAAACCAAAAGGGAGCAGAAGAAATGAAACAGTAAAGATGAGAGTGAAAATCAGTGAACTGGAAAACAAAAATAAGAGAGAATATGAATGAAACAAAAAACCCAGTTCTTTGAGAAAATCATTAAAATCGATAAACACTCTACCTACTCCAATCGAGAGAGAAAAAAATGAGAGAATAAATAAGTGACTAACATTAGAGCCGAGACAGGTAATAACACTATGGAATCAGTGGATAGTGACAAGGATAATAAGGGAATATTATGAAAAACTTAATGCCAATAAACTTGATAACATAGATGGAATGTATGAATTCTTCAAAAGACACAAACTATGAAAGCCAATTCTGCAAGAAATAATAACCTAAGTTATCCTACATCTATTAAAGTAACTGAATTTAAAATTAAAACTTTCTCACAAAGAAAACTCCATGTTCATATGACTTTTCTGGTGAATCTTAACAAGTATTTAAGGAAGAAATAAAATTAACACAAATTCTACAAAAAATTCTTCAAGAGCATTGCACCCCACTCCAGCACTCTTGCCTGGAAAATCCCATGGACGGAGGAGCCTGGTAGGCCGCAGTCCATGGGGTCGCTAACAGTCGGACACGACTGAGCAACTTCACTTTCACTTTTCACTTTCATGCATTGGAGAAGAAAATGGCAACCCACTCCAGTGTTCTTGCCTGGAGAATCCCAGGGACGGGGGAGCCTGGTGGGCTGCCGTCTATGGGGTCGCACAGAGTCGGACATGACTGAAGTGACTTAGCAGTAGCATCCTTCATGAAACTTAATGTCAACACTCTTAACAAAAGTTTGGCAAATTGAATTCAACGTTACATAAATAGCATAATACATCTTGACAAGTGGGGTTTATCTCAGGAATGAACAGTTGTTTTAATATTAGAAACCAATCAATATAATTTACTGTATTAATAGACTAAAAGGAAAAGGATCTGATCTCAGCAGATACAGAGAAAACATTTGGCAAAATCCAACATACATTCCTTATTTAAAAAATACTCACAGTACAGTATAAATAGGACTTCCCCAGTGGCTCAGTGGTAAAGAATCTGCCTGCAATGCAGGAGACATAGGAGATACAAGTTCAATTCCTGGGTTAGGAAGATACCCTGGAGGAGGAAATGGCAACCCGGTACTACAGTATTTATGCCTGGAGAATTCCATGGATGAGAAGCCTGGCAGGCTACAGTCATAAGGTTGCAAAGAGTTAGACATGACTGAGCACACACAGATGCAACTGTTAAAACTGTATGTATAAAGATATTCATTGCACTCGTTAACAGTAGCCCAAAACGGTAACACCAAAATGTCTAACAGTAGGAAAATGGTTAAATTAATAATAATGTATTCATAAAGTACAATTATATTGCAAGCATTAAAATATTTTCAGAAGAAATTAAATAGCACAAGAAGAGTCATGTTACAAGGCAAATGTTAATAAAAAAGAGAATTCAAAATTACAGATAAGCATTATCATGATAATCCTTATTTTATAAGCTAAAATATAAAAGAAACAAAACAGGAAGAAAAATGTTGTTTAACACCTATGATTCTTTGAATCTATGGCTTTTGACCACCTATATTCAAGTTTGTTCTTGTTTTCTTATATGTGCCTAGAAATTATATTAAGGGAGGGGAAAATAACTGACATTAATTTTTGGATATCTTAGTGAATTTATAGAATTTGGGTGCACTATTTTATTGATTCTAATGAAAGTAGAATCAATATCTTAACCATAGATTAAAGCTCATAGATTAAGCTCTTTAAAGGGCAACGGACATGAGTTTGAGCAAATTCCGGAAGATAGTGAAACTCAGGGAAACCTGGGGTGCTGCAGTCCATGGGGTTGCAAAGAATCGGACATGACTGAGCAACGGAACGACAACAAAAATGGCAAGGTTTTCCCAATCTCTATTCTCCATAGATAATTGATGTCCAAAAAGTAAGCATCTTTATTTGACTTCTCCATGAATAAAATTCAACTATGCCTGGAGAAAAAAAAAAAAAAAAAAAAAATATATATATATATATATGAGGCTGTGCTCACATACTGTTTAGAAGGAATCATGCTAGAACTCAAATAATGCTGTCATACCTTAACTGCAGTGTTCAGAAACAGGAAAGCATTTTTAACCTAATAAAAGACATTTTCTTTTTTCTTCTACAAGAAAATTTCTTTTAGCACTAATTGTAATGGAATATGGATCCCTTTGGGCTTCCCAGCTGGCTCAGCTGGTGAAGAACACACTTGTCAATGTAGGAGACCTAAAAGCTGTGGGTTCGATCCCTGGGTGGGGAAGATCCCCTGAAGGAGGGAATGGCTGCCCACTCCAGTATTCTTGCCTGGAGAATCCCATGGACAGAGGAGCCTGGCAGGTTACAGTCCGTGGGGTTGCAAAGAGTCAGACACAACTGGGGCAACTTCGCATGCGAATGTGCATGGTAGCACCTTGTTTTGTGGAAAACTATTTGGTCAAATAATCTAGGCTACAACGTAACTGTAATTATTCTAGAAAGTAAGATTTCTCAGTCAGCAATATTAAATCCTTCATTCTAATCTAATGACCCAATCTGCTATATTCTGCTTCCTATACTGTGTTATTCTGCTTCCTATACTGTGTTATGCTTCCCATGAAACAAAAATGTCTCCCACTAATGAGAAAATAGGAAAATAAAATGGGTGTATGTTATTTGCTTTTGATTTACGGGGTTATAATCTCCAGGTCAGTGACTAATTCTTTTGTGACTTCTCAAAAATGGACAGGACATTTCAGAGCTCTTAGTAAATCTGTAATCATAGAATTGATTTTTGACAAGACTTGCTCTGTACAGCCAAGCTCTTACAAAGGGACAAGATAAACTTGTAAATCATTTATCCAAGCACCAAGGATTGTAACTATCTCCAAATTCTCATTTTCCAGATCTGAGGGACATACCTAGAACCTACAGGGAAACCTTGAGGAAAATGTTCATTTTCTAAGGAATAGTGACAGATGCTGAGGGCAGAGGTTGCACAGAGAGAAACACCATCAGTCTAACTTTCTGTACCATGTATCTTGACTAAAACATTAAGATGTTACAAGATGTTTAATGACTTTCTATTCCCGAGGACACAAGGAAAGCATTTGTTTTTCACACTTAACAAAATATGGCTTGAGCAATTATGATATAAGTCACACCCTGACAAAGTGAAATACTAAGTTCTGGAACCAAGTAAATGTGGTTGGCTTTCTGCCCGTCTTCAGGGAAACATCATGTTGGCTCCAGTTACAAATGAAGCACATTTTCTGTGGTGTAAATACTTAAGTCCATGGCAAATCTGCTGTGATACTTGAAAAAAAAAAAAAAAGAGGGCCAGTGTGGTTCACTAGATTATACATAGTCCTTCAATAGAGTGCTTATTATGCCAAGTGAAAAATGCCTAATCAAAAAAAAGAAAATAATGAGACACATTTAAAATGATTATTATATGCTAAATATACCCATTTTATTGTTTCAATTAATTATAACTTCACTGAAGACTGAATTATAATCATACCCATTTTACAGATCAAGATAGAAAAAAGTTGAAAGCAGCTTTTTACAATTTGTCTTGACAGAGTCAAGACAGATGCCTAAGTCAATGGTGCTCTTAACCACTTCTCTACCACCCCCAGTCAGCAAGAACTTCCTGACAGAGGCTAGCCAACTTACCTAAAATATTCTCTTTGGACATTTAATTAGACTAAATTGTTGTATTAGACACTGCATAAGAACATGTTAAGTATGCATTTTTGTTTTTGTACATTGAGTAAAAATTACAAAGGAAGTTTTCTTAAAAAACAAAACTCCAATATTTTGCAGTTATTAAAAAATTGAAATCACTGGGCTTCCCAGGTGGCTCAGTGGTAAAGAATTCACCTGCAAATGCAGGAGACTCAGGTTTGATCCTTAATCTGGGAACATCCCACATGCCACAGAGCAACTAAGCCCAAGTGCCACAATTACTGAGTCTGCGCTCTGAAGCCTGGGAGCCAGAACTAATGAAGCCCTCATGTCCAAGAGCCTGAGCTCTGCAAAAAGAGAAGCCTCTGCAATGAGAAGCCCACATTGCAACTAGAGAGTAGCCTGCTTCAACTAGAGAAAAGCCTGAGCAGAAACAAAGACCTCGCATAGCCAAAAAAAAAAAAAAATTACTATGGGCTTCAGTTGTATGTACACATACATACATACATTTATATATATATATAAATGTATGTATATATTTTCTTTTTCAGATTCTTTGCCATTATGTGTTATTACAAGATATTGAGTAGAATTGTTGTTGCTAAGTTGCCAAGTCATGTTCAACTCTTTGCAACCCTGTGGACTGTAGTCTGCCAGACTCCTCTGTCCATGGAATTTCCCAGGCAGGAATATTGTAGTGGGTTGCCATTGCCTTCTCCAGGAGATCTTCCCAACCCAGGGATCAAACCTTTGTCCCCTGCACTGGCAGGTGGATTCTTTACTGCTGAGCCACCAGGGAAGCCTATTGAGTAGAATACCCTGTGCTATATAGTAGGCCTCTGTTATTCATATATTTTATGTCTAGCAGCTTGCATGTGTTAATCCCAAACTCCTAATTTATCCCCTCCCCCACCTCCCGCCCTGCTATTTGATGGTGTTCTTTGATGCACAAAGGTTTTGGTTTTGATGAAGTCTAAGTTATCTACTTTTACTTTATGGCTTGTGCTTTTGGTGCTATATCTAAAGAATCCATTGCCAGATATGAGGTCATAAGAATTTAACCCTATGTTTTCTTCTAAAAGTTTTATGCTTTGGTGGTTTAGTCACTAAGTCATGTCTGACTCTTGTGACTCCATGGACTGTAACCTGCCAAGCTCCTCTGTCCATGGAATTCTTCAGGCAAGAATACTGGAGTGGGTTACCATTTCCTTCTCCAAAAGTTTTATAGTTTTACCTTTTTAGTTTAGGTCTTTGATCAATTTTGAATTAATTTTTGTATATGGTGAGAGGTGAGGTTCCAGCTTCATTCTTTTGCATGTGACTATCTAGGTGTTCCAGTACCATTGTTTGAAAAGATTATTCTTTCTTTTTGAATTGTTTCCACACCCTTGTCAAAAATAAGTTGACAATAGACACATTGGTTTATTTCTTGACTCTCAATTCTATTCCATTGATTTATATATATGTCTGTCACTATACAATGCCAGAACTGAAGTTTTTCAAAGAATAAAATTTTATAAATATTCATGATTGTCATAGTCCAGGATCTCACAATTCCAATATTTTTAATAAAACATTACCTAGCCTTGAGATTGGTGAATTATTTGGCTCAAATAATCCAACTACCTATTAAGACTTACACTATATCGGTAGTGAACTGTTAAAGAGTCACCTGCTATCTACTATTTTTAGGATGAAAATTTATATGACAAAAATAAGTCACATTTTTTGATCTGACTGTGCTTTTTAATAATGAAAATCTCAAAATAAAGTATATTACAGAATTTTGGAACTGAAAAAACAGACCAATCTAGGCCAATCTATTTGTGTTTGTTTTACAGATTACAAATTAAACCTTGGCTCATTTCATAATAAAGATGTCACCTTTCCCAAATTGTGACCTATAAAGCATCTCTTTCATTAAATTTATTTGCAAAGTAGAAATAATTCAGGTGTTTTGACAGACTGTGTACCTCTCCAAAGGGAACAAAAAATTATTGGTGTGCACAGAGCTTAATCAACATCACTTTTGTAGTCAAGACTTGTCACACAGCGGTTGTGTCAATAAATATTTAGATGAAAGACTTTTGCATTTGCCTTCTGGATACTTGGCATTATGTAGACTCAAAAAAAAAATCTTATTAGTAAAGATTATTTTAAATTGGAAACACTGAGAGAACAGCATCATGTTTTGAAACAAAATGCTGAAGAAATCAACTAGAAAATCACGGAATGATTGATTCGGAAATAGTTTTGTATCCTACATATCTTATATATTTAAATTTTGTTAATATAATTAATGTAGATTCATAGGGTGTTACTTTACAGGGATGTGGCTTTATTGATGTTTAATAAAAGTTCAAGCACTCTGTTAAGGACTGAACTGTGTCTCCTCAAAATCCATGAGTTGAAGCCATAACCTGCAGTGTGACTCTATCTAATGACCGGGCTTGTGAGGAGGTGATTGGTACAGGTTAAATGAGGGGGAGCCCTAGTCCTGTAAGGCTGGTGTCCTTCTAAGAAAAAGAACAGGCACTAAAGCTCTCTTTCCACCATGTGAAGACGCAGCCAAAAGACAGCCATCACAGAGACAGGAAGAGAGTCCTCACCAGAAACTAAATCAGCCAGCAACAAGATATGGACTTCCGTGCCTCCTGACTGGCAGAAATACATTCCTGTTGTTAAAGTCACTCAGTCTTATGGCAGTTTGCTATGGCAGTCCGAGCTCACTAACACACGCTCTTACTGGTGAAAATAAGTCTATACAATTTCTTGGGACTGGACCCTAGCATGGCAGTTCACACTGTACATACAATTGTTTTTCACTGAAGTTACACATAAAAGGATTATAAGAAGATGTAAGAAGTATAAATCTGAAAGGGATTCTCCCATCCACTATAGAAAATCATCACGTCACTTAGAGAATAAATGCTTTCACATTAGATGAATACCAAACTTGATCTCTAAGATGAATAAGGAGATTCAATCCACACCACATTTTTAATAGCAAAGAAACAGATTATTCCCTAATTGAAATCTTTCTGGAAGAAGGAGAGGGATAAGAATAAGATTAAGGAAAAGAAGACTAGGAAGAAGTAGAAGAGAAGGAGGAGACCAAGAGAGAAAGGAGAGAAAACAAATAAAGCAAATAACTTTGTTTCTTGTTCGTTTGTTTGTAAATATCAGAAGGCTATACCTTGGAAAACGTTCAAAAGTACATTGAATATTTAAGCAGAAATATAGAAAAGCTGATTCAATAATATTAATGCCATGTATACACTTAGGCTGAGAACTTAAATGTTTCACATGAGATCGTGCATGGTTGAAATAAAAGAGCCCCAAGACTGGATATTTTTAAAGAAATTTATCAATACTAAGAAAAATAATTTTAATCTTAAAAAAGGATGCTATTTCTGGAACTTCTACAATGTACTTGCATGAGTGTAAACAAGGAAGAATCTTAATAATCAAAACTCTGGGAGCTAAACGCCATTGAAAAGTTCTTTAAAATATTAAAGATTTTAAATTCTCAGCCAAGTTGTCCTTAAAAGGAATTTAATACTTTACAGGCCGGTTGAATAAAGCTATCCTATATACACTCCTTAAAAGCTTAATTCATTCATGTGTTAATCCATCTGCTTACCAATTGTTCTGGGAGACTTTGGTTAAATTCCCCCTCAGAGACCTGACTCCTCTAATACCCAATGAGTGAGAAACATTATCTTCCTCTGTGAGAAACAACCAGGATTAACAAAAGGGATCTGTAATTGCACTAAAGTTTCATTAACACGTTTCCAGAGGACATTAAAGCGTATGCTACTTGTGATAGATCTTATGGTCCTTTAAAATGCCCACTAAAACTCTTTTGGTGTCCACGAGAGGGGCTTGCTCCTTGAGCTCATCTCCAAGGAGGTTAGAGAATTCTGACTGGTTGACTTAGACCTCATCATTCTGCCAAGAGGAGGTAATCAGTGTTGACAATATCTTCCTGTTTTGAAGCAGTTCTAGTTGTTCCTTGTGAGCAGGACTCTATGGCTTTAGGACAAACCTTTCTGTTTGCCTCCTTTCCCCTGAAAATTACAAAATGGAAAGTGCAAAAAGTCACAGACATTGAAGGAGCAGAGGAGAATGGGAAGTCAGAAGAAACCACACCAGCAGAGGCCAGAATCCAGAGCAGATATCACCAGAAAGTGGTTTAATATTGGTTTTGGTGGAGAATAAAGGAGCACTGTGGGCTTGCCAGATGGTGCTTGTGGTAAAGAACCCTCTTGCCAATGCAGGAGACGTAAGACATGGGTTTGATCCCTGGGTTGGGAAGATCCCCTGGAGAAAGGCATAGCAACCCTCTCCAGTATCTTTGCCTGGAGAGTCCCATGGACAGAGGAGCCTGGTGGGCTACATGGTGGGTGTCCATGGGGTCACAAAGAGTCGGGCACGACTGAAGCAACTTAGCACGCACACACACAAAGGAGCACTAGAAGAAGACTAACTGTCCCGATTCTTCTGCCTGAAAATTCCTCTATCATTATTATACAGATTTCAAATTAAGCCTAATTCAGAGAAGTTTGACCCTGTTGATTTTCACAAGGTCTTAAAACCACCATCCATTTGTTCATTTACATTGTATATTAATACAAACACATATTGATAACCTAAGTACCAGGCTTTACTATGCTCCTTAAAATACTTAAACTGTAACATCATATTATATTTAGATCACAGGGATTGAGATTTGGACTGACTTATTGTGCAATATTTCTTCTTTATTATTTTTGAAGATCATATCAACTTTAGAGTAATTTAAACAGTGTTACAGTTTTCACTTGCACAGTCTAACTTCCCAAACCTTCCTCCCACCTGACTCTGTGATCATACTTTGCTTAATGAACTTCAGGGAACATGAAAGAAGATTCTCTTAAAACTTGCTGGGTCTTGGAGTAAAATGCTCACAATGGAAAGCCAGATGCTGGCAAGATCCAGCTCATAAAGGTTTACCCTCAGGCCTGTTGCTTGGTGGCAGTCTCTGGTAATAGGCACCTCCATCCCTGCTGTTCCTGGAGGGCTGGGTGGCAACGACCTTAAGCCTTCTGAGATAAGAACATTTGCTTTTTTCTTGAGAGAGTTCTACGGGTCAGGTGATGGCAGGGGTAGAATGGAGGCAGCCTCTGCTAATCCAGGGCAATGTAATCTTGAGCTGGAATCAAGGTCTGTGCATATATCCTACGGGCCCGACACAGATGTATTCCCAGGGCTGATGTTCTCTCTTATTCAGTGTGCTAAGGAGACAGAATAGAGTCTAAAGAAAGCTGCATGTCCAGCTTTGTTGGACCAGACTGTAATCAGCTGAAAAGCTTCTGTCTAGATCTCTGCTTCTAAATCAGAAGCCGCCTGTGGAGGCAGAGGGCCTTAGTGTGAATCCAAGTTCATCACTTACTATTGGGTTGGCCAAAAGGTTCCTTTGGGTTTTTCTATGTGAACTTATGGAAAAGCCCAGATGAGCTTTTTGGCTGACCCAATAATTATCTGGGCCTCAGTCCTGTCATGTGTCAGTTGCAGGAGATTAGCATCTGCCTCCCAGGTTTGCTATGAACTTAAAATGGTAGAAGACAAGCCTCAAAGGTAAAAGTATGTGGTGGGTGTTCAGGAAGGCATGCTGAATCTGAAATTTGGTAGCTGCTCTCTCCATCGAAGAGTATCCCTCTCTTTATTTTGGCTTTGTGTCTCTTCTTACCTCCAGCAAATCTTTGGTAAAATTACTAAAGTTTCAAGCTTAGTTTCTTCCTTTGTAATTGGAATCACAGGAGAAGACAGAATTATACAAACATACAAAGGGCATTCTCTGTGTGATTCTCAAAATAAAATATATGACTCTCAAAAGCAAACTCTTAAAAAAAATTCCATTTTTAACTACCCTTTGAACACGTGCATTTCCTCTGCCTACACGTCCCACAAATGTCTGACGCCAACTAGAAGGTAGCTCAAATCTGGTAAAAGCTGACCGAAGCCTTCCAATCCTTCTCCTTATTTTGGGGGGTTGGGATCAGGGTCAGGACAGGACATGAGGTAGGAAGTGTTACCAGCATGGATTAGTGCAATGAAAAGGATAAAAGCTGAGTGAACAATCATATATGGACAAGTCTTGGTGAACTCACTTCTAAATTAGGGGTTAAATGCCTAATCATATGAGGGATGTGAGAACTGAACTAGATAATTCATCAAAGCTGCCTAACACAGTGCCAGATACATAGTATGTGTTCAAGTCAGTTAGTTTCACTCCTAAATTCAGAGATTTGCCCATCTTCTGAGTTCCCACAGCCTTCTCTTTCCCATGCATTATGTCCTGATTTGCATAATAATGAAATAGACATCCTCTCCCTGGTCCTTAAGGACAAGGAGTCTGTCTGATTCCTCAGTACATTCCAGAGAGCTAACCCAGTCATGAAAAACATTTACTTATGGAATGAATAGGACATCCCATATAATTCAGAGGGGACTGTGTAGGATTTTAGAGAAAGCTAGTTCTATTTGCCAGTTAGCAGTATTAGACTGTAAAGGCAAATGTACCAGAGAGCAGGAATATTAGTTAAGAGGAAGGGGAAGGATTTTCTATGTGGTTTTGCAGCCAGCAGGGCAGGAGGTTGTGCTGGGGGCAGATCAAAGACTGTCTCTTTCCCAGGAAGCTCACTGAAGATTGAGGCTCTCTACTGTAGAAATGAAACTTAAGTCTCCCAGTTGAAGGGAGCATGTCTTTGTGCTCAGTCACTTCAGTTGTGTCTGACTTTGCAACCCTGTAGACTAGCCCACCAGGCTCCTCTGTCCATAGGATTCTTCAGGCAAGAATACTGAAGTGGGTTGCCATGCTTCCCTCCAGAGGATCTTCTTGGTCCAGGGATAGAACCTGTGTCTCTTGCATCTCCTGCACTGCAGGTAGATTCTTTACCGCTGAGCCACGGGGGAAGCCCCATTGAAGGGAGAAGGTGCTTGCATATTCCAGTAATCCCTGGAGCCCAGGGAGAATGGGGACCCTTTCAAAAGGCGTAAGAGAAAGGAAAGTATTATGTCTGTTATAAATATTGGCAAGTAATGGGATATTACCAACTTTTCAGTTAAAGGATTACGACATTGGGAGATATTCTGGTAAAGTAATGTACTCCGAAGTGACTTTCATATGAAGAAAACACAGATTTCTATTTGCTAATGTCTAACACATAGACTATGATTAAAATCACTAGATAAACTTTCAGCCAAAATTACTATTTTGTTAAATAGAAACCACAAGGGATGTAGTAAGTAGAAATGGTTGCTTCATTTTCTGCTCTAACACCATGGAATATGGAGGGATATATTCTCCTCCAAGACAGAAGCCTAATGAACTACAGTGAAATGTGCCTCGAGACTCTTACTGAAATAGCACTTAAAAAAAATCCTATAGCAAAGCTTTCAGAATTTAAACAATCATGACTGTATTTGAAAGGCGTGAGGAAATGAGACTACTGTTCATTGGACTGGAGGAATTGATCCCCTGTAGCAAGTTTGGCAGAAGTGTCTCTTGTATAACAGAGACTTTATCAAATAATTCCAGGTTTATGCTGGGCTTGGTGCAGTGTTGGCCACATAACAAGTGTTAAATAAAATAATAGCAACATGTGACATGGGAGCCTGATTCTCTCATTCTTACTGCTAAACCCACATACCAGATGGTTATACACACCCGTAATCAAGTGCAGAGCCGTGTGGGTTGGGGGCTGGCGTGGCAGCTCTGAGTCAGACCGGCTGCCTTTTCTCTCCCTTTTGTGGAAGAGCTTCATGACCTCCACAAACAGTTATTAGGAGCCATGCTGGGGTCCTTGAGAGCTCATAGAGCCTCGTGCTGTGCTGTGCTTAGTCCCTCAATCAGGTCCGGTTCTTCTGTGACCCCATAACTGTAGCCTGCTCCTCTGTCCATGGGATTTCTCAGGCAAGACTACTGGAGTGGGTTGTCATTTCCTTCTCCAGGAGATGTTCCCGACCCAGGGATCAAATGCGAATTTCCTGTGTTTCCTGCATTGCAGGCAGATTCTTTACCCTTGGAGCCACTGGGGAAGCTTTGGATGGGTTCAGACAATTCCTGAGTGAGGCCAGTTTTTCTCAGCTATGCACAGAATATCTTATCAGTACCTCTTACCATTGAGAGAAGCAGCTTCCTATTAAGATCTATAACCACCTTGGCTAGGACAAGTACAATTGATTGTTTATGAGTACTTGAAAATATTAGCTCTCTTAAAAAACTCAACCTTGAGGACACTACACTGAATGAAATAAATCTGCTATGAAAGGACAAATACTAAATGATTCCACTAATATGAGGTCCCCAGAATAGTCAAATTCATAGAGACAGAGAGTAGAATGGTGGTTGCCAGAAGCTGGGGAAGGAGCAATGGGGAGTTATTGCTGAATGGATGCAGAATTTCAGTTTTACAAAATGAAAAGAGTTTTGAGGATGGATGGTGGTGACGGCTGCACAACAGCGTGAATGTTTTAAAGCCACTAAAAAAAGTGAAAGTGAAAGTCGCTCAGTTGTGTCTCTTTGAGACCCCATGGAGTATACAGTCCATAGAATCCTCCAGGCCAGAATACTGGAGTAGGTAGCCTTTCCCTTCTCCAGGGGTTCTTCCTAACCCAGGAATCAAACCCAGGTCTCCTGCATTGCAGATGGATTCTTTACCAGCTGAGCCACAAGGGAAGCCTAATGCCACTAAACTGTACACTTAAAAATGGGTAGAATGATAAACTTCGTGTGTATTTTGCCACAATTTAACAAAATATAAAGACATATAAATTAAATTGAAAGATTCACTGACATAGAAAACAAATTTATGGTTACAAAAAGGGAAAGGGCAAATTATTATTGTTTAGTCACTAAACTGTGTCCAACTCTTTGCAACCCCATGGACTGCAGCACACCAGGCTTCCCTGTCCTTCACCAACCCCTGGAGTTTGCTCAAACTCATGTCCATTGAGTCGGTAATGCCATTCAACCGTCTTGTCTTCTATCGGCCCCTTCTCCTCCTGTCCTCAATTTTTCCCAGCATTGGGGTCTTTTTCAATGAGTTGGCGCTTCGCATCAGGTGGCCAAAGTATTACAGAGAGAAAATTAGGAATTTGAAATGAACAGATACACACTACTATGTAAAAGTGGATGAGCAACAAGGACCTACTGAATAGCACAGGGAGCTATGTTGAATGTCTTGCAATAACCTATAATGGAAAAGAATCTGAAATTTATATAGAGAGCTGAATCACTCTGCTATATGCCTGAAACATTGTAAATCAGCTATACTTCAATTAAAATAAATATAAAAAGATATACACATATAAATAAAAATCTAATAAGCATTTATTTCTTCTGAGGGTCAGTGAAAACCATAGAGATGTTCCTTCTATCATAAAAAGCCAGCAGAGGCATGTTGAAGCATTTAAGAGGCAGCCCTTCACAACACTCTTTTGTGTGGGTGCTGATTCTCCCTAGAGCGAGTCCTTCTAGGTCAATGCGATACCATCTTCATCTTTGTGTCCTTGTGGCTCAAAATATGAGGTTCACAGTGTCCCTGGGTTTATATTACTAAGATAACCCAAATGCTAAGTGGACTCTTCAGTTCTACCAAAATTTAATTAAAAAAAAAATCAGATTGCTTCTAAAGCAACTGAATTCAGTGGGAGGAAAAATGCATTTCTCTTTGAAATTTGAAGTTATGTAAGTCAAACTTCAAAGAACACTAGCACATTCTTTCATGCTGCATATGCTTTTTTTTTTTTGGTGGAGGGGGAGCTGAAGAGCTCAAACCTTTGCTGCTCTGACCTCATGTTTCACTGAAACTATATAGCCTGGGAAATTAAACTTCACACTGGACCAACCTCTGCCATGTGTTGGGTATTGACTCACGAGAGAGCAGCCTGGTCAATAATTACCTGAAAGAAAATGCTAGTTTGATCTAAAAATGAAGCTCGTGTTTTCATGATCAAAGCAGCTTCTCAGGGAGAAGCGTACCCTCACATTGATTTTACTCCCAAATGGAGATGCAGAAGGCTCCCAAAACCTTCCTTACTTGACTTTCACATGAGGCTGCTTCTCTTACATTTATAAGTCTCTGTTGTGTAGTCATGTCTGACTCTTTGCGACCCTATGGACTGTAGCCCGCCAGGCTCCTCTGTCCATGGGATTCTCCAGGCAAGAATACTGAAGTGGGTTGTCATGCCCTCCTCTAGGGGATCTTCCCAAACCAGGGATTGAACCTAGGTCTCCCACATTGCAGGCGGATTCTTTACTGTCTTTAGCCACCAGGGAAACCCTTATAAGTCTCTACCAGGCAATAAAGAGGAATGTTATGGAGTATCTTTGTGTCTTCAGGATCTTGTCTTCCCCAGTAATACTCGAAGTTCTTCCGCAGAGAGTATCATATTTTGTTAGTAAAGTTGGGTCAGAGCCTGTACTGAACACATTGTCCTTGTTAACTACAAGCTATTACCCAATACTTTTTGGGTGATGTGCTTGCAATTCGTAATCAAGTGATTGGCTGATTGTAATCTATTGATTACAATCAATCTATTGATTGTTTACTGAAGTGGATCTTAATGCAAACACAGCTTTCCTCTTCATTGACAACCTTACCTGCAAAACTCACTTTACACACTCTAAACTCAACCAAGTGGGGACAGAAGAAGTGGTTGTTGGCCATCCTCTGAATCAGTGATTTACATTTACATGATAGATTGTTCATTTGCTTATCTCTCTTTGTTCATCTACTTAAAAAATGTTTTCTATTGCAGTAAAATACACATATACATAACATTTACCATCTTAACCATGTTTAAGTGTGCAACTGAGAGGCGTTAAACACATCCATCATGCTGTGCAGCCAACACCAACATCCATGCACAGAACTCTTTTCATCTTGCAAAAGCGAAACTATGTACCCATCCCCAGCATCCCCCTAGCTCCTGGCAACCACAATTCTACTTTCTGTCTCTATGACTGTAACTATTCTAAGTACTTCATGTAAGTGGAATGCAGTTTTTTCTTTTCGTAACTGACATTTAATGTAGAAAATGCCCTCAAGTTTCATCCATATTGTAACATACAAAGGAAACAGAACTTCCTTCCTTTTTAAGGCTGAATAATATTCCATTATATGTAAATACCACATTTTGCTTATCCATTCTTCTGTTGATGGGACATTTGGGTTACTTCCATGTTTTTGCAATTATGAATAATATTGCTATGAACTTGAATGTGTGTTTATCTACTTTTTAGCTCTACAAAAGCCCATGGTAACAATTCATTTGGAGGCATGAACACCATAAGAGGATTTGGAAAAGCAAAAGGATTCATGAACTATTTCAGCCATGAGCAAATATCCCTCAAGCCATCTGTTTAAGCTAGTTCTAAACTCCATTCCATTATGTGGAAAATAAAGTAGAATCTCCATTTTACTTAGTTAAAAGTCACTCAAGGGTTCCACACACTGCTCAAGTGTTTTAGGATCATAGAAATGTTTACTAGAAGGGATATATACAAGAGCATTTAGTGATTCCCATTCTTCATGTCCATCAGAACCACTTGACTTGATAAAAATACTGATGCATAGATCCCATGCCCAGAGATTCTGATTTAACTGGCCAGTGGGTAGGCATCAGTAGTTTTCAAATTTTTTTAGGTAATTAGTCTGTAGCCAGAGTTGACAATCACTGATACAGCTTAATTCTCCTCCTCACTCCCATTGTGAGAGAGAAAGGGGAACGATTTGCTGAAAGTAATACAGAAATTGGTGGAATGATGCAAACAGGAATTTTAAAATCCTCGTACTCTAATTTTAAAATCTAGTACTCTAAACCTCTTGAAACTCCTTTATACTGTACTCTGCCTTCAACTCTGATCTTTACAAATTGTGAACACATAAAATACTATCAAGTGGATGACTTTTATTCAACCAAGAAAGATTTAAATTGAGGTTAAAGCCAAATTGGTAAATTTTAGTTTTCATTTCAGTATCTGAATGGTGATGAAGCCAAAAGATGAAAGGATTCTACTTATTACCAGAAATCTGCCAAAGGAAGACAAAGTCTGTGTGTGCTTTGAGGTATATACTCTTTTATACACTCCTAAAAGAGGTTCATCAGAGACAAAGTTTAAAGTAGAGGAGAAAACAGAAATGAAACAACAGGAGAGATTCTAAAGATGATTACATTCTGTTGTAAAAGTCAAGTAATGGAAATCTAAGAGGACATACAAATGCCCAATAAACATTTGAAAAGAGCCTCAGTCTTACCAGTGGTCAGGAAGCTGAAAATTAAACTACAGCTTGATTTATCAGATTAGGAAAAGTGAACAATGGATAACATGCAGGGCTGGCAAAGATATGGGGAAAAGGGAACCCAAGACATATTTGGGACATGTGTTGCTTCCAAACAGCCTCTGAGGAGGAATGTACAAAGGGTCCTGGCAAGGAAGTCACTGGGAAAGATTTACTGGTCTTCATTAACTCCGTTATTTTGCTTTCCACTCAGATCCTCGACAAAGAGAATATCAAGGAGGGAGTTCCTAGCTTTGGACCAGTCTTCTGTTGCTTTTTCCATGCTTCAGATACAGGAGACTTAAATTCCTATTTCCAACTTAACTGAGTTTGAATCCATTTTGCTACATGCTGTTGATGAGTCCACATTAATACAGAAAGTAAGCTCTTCATGTATAAGTTTCTTAGGTTGACTGGGTTGCTGGGGCGTATTTTCCAATGAACCCACTGAAGCTCTGATTTTCTTCTTCAATCTCTTTGAAGCAAAATTTCTGTACACAAAGTACCTAATTCCTGTCTTAGGTCTTTGCTGAGTGTGTATGGATCACCTCCTGAGAAGCTCAGCAGTGTTTGGGCTACTCTTCCTCCCATGTGCTCTTGCATACATCCTGAGCCCACTCCAGCAATGGATCTGTGTTCTCGACTGCAGAAAGCAATGCTCACCCACTCCCCACCCTGGATTCCTCGTCACCAGGTAGCAAGTCCTCAGGTTCTGTGCTCCTGGGTGGTAACCTTTTCACCAGCTCAGTTGCAGGCTGTGCATCTCACACTATTTCTTGAGTACTTGCTGGTACCAGGCTAGCACTTCATTCTCTCATATTTGCATTTTAACTTCCAACAACCCAGTAAGGTAATTATTATTTTTATTCCTATTTACCTATGAGGAAGATGAGGTTTAGAGAGTTCAAATGTCTTTCGTGAGGACACGTAGCTTGTAACTGGCAGAACAGTGTCACCTGCATGTAAATGAGTTTTGAGGAGTGAAAACACATTCTTCCACCAGTTTCCTCTTTTAGGAGACACTGTGTCTGAACACATCCATGAGGTACCAGCTAATGTGTGGGATGCTGACCCCAGGCTGCTGACTCCAATGACTAAGCCAAAATCCCTGAGCTACCCTCACCGGAGGAAGAGGCCTCTGCTGTCACTGCTGCCCCCTGCTGGAACCTGGTCTCTCTGCCAAGCTGAAGTCAGGTGCCATGCGGCGCCTGTCCCTTGTGCTCTAACTGGATCCATTGCACCCTCTTCTTCTTCTGGGAAAATGGTCAAAACCCCAGGGAGTCTGCCCCCAATATATCTTCTGAAAGTGGGACCCTAAAGGCCAGCTATCAGTTCCCCCTATATCCCTTTGGGAAGAAAAGAGAACAACCCCCTTCCTCCTAGAGCAGAATATTTGCAATCCTGTCCCATAGACTGTCCCAGAAAAGCAGGCAATGTTCCATGGAGATGAACAAGACCTGGACTCCATGAAGATCCCCAGCCTCCAGGCAGAAGGTCGGGGGTGGAAAGGGATAGTTAGGAAGTTTGGGATGGACATGTACACACTGCTATATGTAAAATGGATAAGAGACAAAGATCTATTGTACAGCATATGGAACTTTCAATGTCACACGGCAGCCTGGATGGGAAGGGAATCTGAGGAAGAATGGACACATGTATATGAATGGCTGAGTCCCTTTCCTGTTCACAGGAAACTAGCACAACATTGTTCATTAATTAGCTATATCCCAGTACAAAATAAAAAGTTAAAAAAAGATCCCCAGCCTCTTCATATGATGCAATATGGTAACTCCTTTGACATCTGGCATGGGCATTCACCAATCAGAACTTCAGGAATCTCTCGCGAATATGAATCAACAATGAAGACTTGATCATCAAGACCGATGGCATCCCCTTCCTCCCACTGACCTCAGGCACAGAATTTGTGTACATTGTGTACAGAAATTTTGCTTTAAGGAGATTAAGGAAGGAAATCAGAACTTCAATGGATTCATTGGAAGATACGCCCAGGCAGCCCAGCCACCTTAAGACAATTTTAAAGCATGAAGTGCTTGCTTTCTGTTAATGTGGACTCATCATTAGCAATGGGCAGCAATGGACTCAAATTCACTGAAGCTGGAAATAGGAATTTACAGTCTGTATCTGAACCATGGAAAAATCCACGAAGACCAATCCAAAGCCAGGAACCCCCACTGGGATTCTCTTCTCTTTGCCTCTCTCTGCAGGCTGGCTTCACTCTGTTCAAGTTTAGAGGTGCCAGTGGAGAACTTGAGGGGAGAAGAGGAATGAGCATGGAAAACAGCATCTCAAACTCACATCCCCTCCCCTCTGAGATCAACAAGGAGAAAGTCTTCCCAGCAGCAAATCCTGGAGAAGGATTCAAATTGTCCTCTTTTGGATCACATCACCATTTCTGAGAGCTGCAGTGGGCTTTGTTACCATAAGAAATAGAAAGAAGTGCTGGGCAGAAAATGAAAAATGGCCATTACAGTATAATGAAAATGTGTTTGTAAGGTTTACATTTGTTTTGGTTTTCATCAATTTTAGTTTTTTAAAAAAATAGTTTAAATAGATTCCCAAAGAGAGCATCCTAATAAAATTGTAACCATTGGAAATTAGGTCTTGACTTACCTGTAATTTTTTTCCTTTATCCCATGTGTTACTATTTTTATACTTATTGTATGATCATTTGATAACTGCTTGTCTGCCCAACTGGAATGTAAACTTCATGAAGGCAGGGCTATTTTTTTATTCACTAAGTGCTATGATTTCCATAGCACTTAGAATATTCCTGGCATACAGCTGGCATCCAACACATCCTGTGAAGGACCGAACAAAGAATCAACTCAACCTTTTCCGGGCTCAATGTTTAAGTCACCACCAGATGATTCCAAAGTTAGCTGAAGAATCCATAGGTTAAGAAACACAGAAAGAAAGAGGAAGTGAGATGAATACCTGGAATTAGAAGACCCAACTAGCCTCACCATTTATGGTCTGACAGGAAACTCCCAGAACAGAAACACGACAATACCGAAAAATAATGATCTGATGAGCAAAAAAATAAAAATTTAAGATGGTCATAAAAGAAAAAGATTCAAAATTCTAGCTAATTCTGAAAATTTTAAAGTTTACAGAAAAAGCTAATATTTATAACATGTGAAAAACCGAATTTGGCTTAAGAAACCTACCACCTATCATTATATTTCTATTTGATCCAATTTTTGGATGGAAATACCATCAAGCCAGACATCCAGAGAGATCTCATTACTGGTCTGTGTTTAATGGAGCAACACACTCATGAAAACACACCACTTGGGTACTTCACTGGGTTGTGCTAAAAATTATAGCCTTTCAAAGATTCTTGAATACACATGCTCTTGCCCTATGTACACTTAAATAAAACACTTTAATAAGATACAGCTGTTTGAGTTTCTATTAATTAAGCTTAACTTCTGGTGACCAGGACTTCCTGTGCCTGAGGTCAGGCCAGGACACTGGCTACTCATTGTGGTTGTTAACATGCAGAGAGAAGTATGTTAAGAAAGGTGGAGAATGAGGAATTTTGAGGCTGACGGGTACCCTGTAGGAAACCAAGATTTCTGTGAGGTCAGAGGAGGGGCCCAATGATATTGTGATTTATAATAGGAAATACATATTTGGCTTTTTTCCCCATCCCTGACACAGGGCTCCTAAAACCCTTGTAAATTCATAAGTGACAGGCACACTAGGGGCATCTTTATTTCTAATGAGGTGACTCTGGGTGGCTCCTGAATGGAGACTGGTCACCAGAAAGAGCAAGCCTTGAGTAGAAGCTTTGCATCTTCAGCCCACCCCACCACTTCTCTAGAGAGGGAAGCAGGGCTGGAAGTGGAGTTTATCACTGATCTTGTTATGTGAGGAAGCCTCCACGATATAAAAGCCTACTCATATAAAAATAGTAGGGGGCTTGAAGAGCTTCCAGATGGGTGAGCGTGTAGAGGAGAAGGGAGAGTAGCAGCCTCGGAGAGGGCACGGAAGGTCTGCGATCTTTCTCCATATCTTGCCCTAAGCATTTCTTCCACTGGGCTTTTCCTGAGTTATATCCTTTTATAATAAACTGGTGATCTAGCCAGTAAAGTGTGTCTCAGAGTTCTGTAAGCCACTTTAGGAAATTAATCGAATCCAAGCAAATTAATTGAATCCAAGCAAATTTATCGAATCCAAGGAGAGGGTAGTTGGAATCTCAATCTACAGCTGATGCTTCAGAAGTCCAGCTGACAACCTGGACCTGTAACTGGCATCTGGAGAAGATGAGTGGGAGGTGGGGGGTGGCAGTCTTGTAGGACTGAGCCCTTAGCTGTGGGGTCTGATGCTATCTCCAGGGAAATAGTGTCAGAATTGAGTTGTAGGACCTCCAGAGGGTGACTGAGAATTGCCTGTTGGTATGGGCTTCCTAGGTGGCACTTATGGTAAAGAACCTGCCAATGCAGTAGACTTAGAGATGTGGGTTCGATCCCTGGGTTGGGAAGATCCCCTGGAGGAGGGCATGGCACCCACTCCAGTATTCTTGCCTGGAGAATCCCATGGATAGAGGAGCCTAGCTAGTTACAGTCCATAGGGTTGAAAAGGACTGGACATGACTGAAGCAACTTAGCACACACACACACACATGCACACATGGGAAACTCCATTCCACGTTGGAATTGGTACTAGAATCATCTTAGGCCCCCATCTCCCTCCCACTAGAGACTCACACAGAGGGGAGGGGGCAGTGATAGACTCATGTGACTCCCTGGCAGGCAGTTCCATGCTTCCCTCCAAGGAACTGGGATGACAATCATCGTAGACACAGGTGAGTTCAGGGCCAGCATTTTGCTGATGCTTTGTCGCCTTGCCTGACCGCAAACACCAGTTGAGAGAGCTGGCCAAGACAGTTTCCCATACGATTCCACTTTCCATCCCACTATGTAACACCTCCATAAGTCAAGGTATGTTCAACACAAGGCTTACCTCGCAATGAAAGACTTAATTCCATGAACAGGAAAAAAGTATGCAGTAAGGAGAAATGTGAGGAATTTATCTGAAAAAAGAGTTCCTGACTTTAGAAAGAGAAAATGGAAAGCACCAACTCTTTCGCATCTGCAATAAAATGGTCTTTCGGGACTGAGGCAGCAAAGCAGACCACGCGGCAAAGCAGTTACCTTGAGTGATGGGCTTGGTGCACACAGCTCAGTGGCTTTCCTGGTGGGTTGCCCTCTGGTTCTGTCTCTCCGTCTGTAAAAGAATGAAAGGTTATCTAAGTTCTCATCCAGGTTTAATTTTCTAAGTTTTTCAGTTAAAAATTCTAAAACTTGCTGACTGTATCATTGTTAAGATGTTTTTCTACTCTTTAAGGGACGACATGGGGAGTATTTCCCAACATTGGTGAGGGAATGAAATGACTATGAGATTGTACTTGTCTCATTAAAGCAGCAACTCACAGTGCGTTCTTTCAAGACACCTGTACTTTGTCGCTCTTTCAATCACTCGTACTCCAGTCACTTTTCCTTTATGACCTTTATTCCTCTGGAAGCAGTTTTAGAGCTGCTTCTTATGAGAACCTTTTTTAAAGGAGAAAAATGTTCTTCCTACACAAACCCAAACAGGATTTACTAAATGATAAATTTGACTAAAGCATGACAAAACTGGGCTTCCCTCGTGGCTTAGTGATAAAAGAATCTGCCAGCCAGTGCAGGAGACAGGGTTAGACCCTTGGGTGGGGAAGATCCCCTGGACAATGGCAACCCACTCCGGTATTCTTGCCTGGGAAATCCCATGGACAGAGGAGACTGGTGGGCTACAGCCCATGGGGTTGTTAAAAAGTCAGACATGACTTAGCGACTAAAACAGCAATAACGATTGACAAAATCAGTTTTTAAATTCAGTGTTGAGCAGTGGTCTCCATCAGCTTTGCATATAATCATATTAGCATCCCAGTGTATCTTTTTTTCTTTTTCATTCCCAGGTCATAGTTACCGCAGGCCCCAGGCTCCTCCCACCAAGCTTAGCTCCGCCCGTTCCACACGCACATCACAACACACTTTGCTTCCACACTGCAATGTCTTTATCCTGACTGTAGGATAAAGTCTAAAGATTTGACTCAACCCTGGAATCCATGCTCACTGGTTCATGTCTGTCTGAGCACCCCAGCTACCATTACTCCCTTACACAATCCATGGTCCTGTCCCTGGGAAGATTCCCAGTTCCTGGCACATCCCAGACCCTTCCCACTTTGCTCATTTTCTTTACTGATTTGGACTATCTTCCCTCTTTTTTTTTCTGGCATTTGAATCCTATCAGTTTTTCAAAACCCAGTGGAGATCCCCTTTTCTCTATGGAGCTTCTCCAGAACTCTGCATCTTGGAGGGCACTACCCTTACCTTGTATAGTCCACTGCCTGGCACAGTAAGAGAAATTAGCTCAGTAGTCTTGAAAGTATTCCTCATGGGGCCGCGATCTCCTTCGCAGGGCTGAGTCTACTTTTAGTCAGCACTTAAAAAGCTTATAGGCCCCCTAAAGCATGGTTGGGTGAGAGAGGACTCAAAGTACAAAGGTAGTCAGTCCCCTGACTAGCCTCAACAGAACAGGACTAGGAGGCCCAAGGGTGAGCCAACCTCTAATGAGATGAAGAACACCCAGAAGGGCCAGAGGCACCTTCTCTCACCAGGTGCAATCTTCTGAGTCCTGAGTACAGTGTCCTTCTGTTTTTTACCCTCGTCTCCTTCCCTCTCTCTCCTAATCTTCTGGTGTGATTAGAAGGGGATGGGTAAAAGTTGAATTCCCTAAGACCTGGGTTTTTTCTCCTGAGCCTAAGGCAATTTAACCTAATTCTTGCCCCAGTGGGTCAAAGTAAACTTTTAACCCAGGTGTGAGCAAGATCTCTGCAAGGAAAGGTTTGACGGAGCCCTGATAACCACAACATTCAGAAGGTGATTTACTCAGGGTGATAATGAAAGTGATAACATAATTCATTCACATTGTTATTTATTTATTTTTTGCCACACCACAGCATGCAGAATCTTAGTTCCCTGACCAAGAATTGAACCTAGGCCCTTGGTGGCAAAAGCAGGGAGTCCTAACCACTGGACCACCAGGGAAGTTCTCTAATTCATTCACATTGATTGAACTCTTATCCTGTGGCAGGCCTTCTTGTTTTTATCTTTCATTCATGCATTTAATTCTCCCAATAGTTGTCTGAGTTGGACATTATTCTCTCCCTTTTACAATGAGAAAAACTTTGATGTCCAAAGGTGAGCTGCCTTTCCCCAAGTCACACAGCTAGTGAGTGGCAAAGTTGTTTTCATTTAGGGGAAGAACCTTAGCTTAACTTACTTTACCATAAAACCAGAGGAGAGAAACTCACGTGTCTGCAGGAAGCAGAGAACTCAACACATCCCAGGCTTCTCGAATGGTACCTCTGGGATCTCAGGGCCTCTCATTACCTGAAATAAGAAAATGGCAAAAGTTTAATTATTCATTTTCCATCACCCTTAATGAGGGGATTAACTGCCACCTGAAACAAAAGGAAATAGCCTGACCTTCCGGCTGTTAGGAAGTGATAATTAACTAAAACCTCTAGTCAGTGGAAACAGACAAATGAGTGTTTTACTGATCTTGATGCAAATGAGCTGTCAGGGTCACTAATTGAAGTCACATAATAGAGCAATGACAATGAAAAAATAAACACATGCCCAAAATAGACATTTTCTGAAGTACAGTTTGTTTACAGATGCTCTTCAGGAGTTTCCAAAACTCTGCTGACTCACTTTATGTCTTAGGGTTCTGAATATTTTGAATGGGTAGGGTTTGCAGGGCCCTAGTTTGCTGGGAGGGCAGCGGAGGGGAGGCTGTGTGCATGGGCAGGGAGGGAAGTTGTCAACTAAAATAATCAAGAATAGAAAAGAGTTTTATTTGAACCAAACTAGCCCAGACGTCAGCTTCCCAGATTACTCTGGAAAAACTGCTCCAGAAAAGCAAGGTTTCCCACACAGTTTTTTATCTTGTCAGAACAAAGAACGTTAAACAAGTCGGGGTTACATTTTTTTCAAGTTTTAAAAAAAAAGAACAGACCAGCATGTACACAATGAGTCAGTATGGCCTTGGCTCCTGGGAAGGCAGTCTTATCAGGGAAGGAAGACCAGAACTGCATCCCAGGATGGAGGGCATTAGGCCTTAATTTCTAACATGGACATTCTTTACCTTTGGTCAATGTGCCCTTTTCCTTATATAATTAAAGTCCATGTACAGTGAACATTTGATAGGCTACAAACAAGCTATTTTGGATAGCCTCTAGTTTAAATTAAATCATGGGTAAGGCAGAATGACTTCCCCAAACCTCAACATGCGAACGTTTTTCAGAGTCTGTTTAGCCTCAGATTCGAGGAGCATCAAGTAAATGGAGACTAGTTTGGAGACCGTTCATCTCAGCCTCAGGATCAACTGGTTGGTTTTTCATCACTTGGTTGATTGGTTTGACCAAAAGTTACTGCGGGAATGATTCATGGAACCATTCTGCTGCATGGCATGTAAACACAGCCTTCTCATCTAGACTTTAGCTATTAAAATGGTCATAAATAGCTGCAAATTACTACTGTTGCGTAACTGGTGACTTCATCATGGCTCTGGCCGAGCAGATGGAGCCGCGTTCCAGGCAGTGCTGCAGGGCCCGGCTGGTCCTCAGCGCGTAACGAGTGCAGCCTGGTAGGCGTGACACGGATGACAACATGGCATCCTTGTTCCAGAGTAACACATTTTTCAGAAGGCCATCAAGCCTTCAGAGCCTCACACACGCTGCATGATATATAAGTATATAACTACCCCAAATATGGCAAAACGAGTCGCTATTAATAACCCTAAGAGTCATGGGGATTTGGGCAGTCCAGTTCCTCTGCCAAAAGTTAAGAATGTTTGCTCAGTGTTTTGATTTTTTTTTTTTTTTAAACTCTGTTCTTGATTTGCTTCAGTACATTTCCTATTTAGCTACTCCACTGAGTATATGTCAGATTTTATCTGTGACTTTACTAGGACATACCAACACATACAGGATGGGAATGCAAGGCCTTTTAAAGCTATTGGGGCTTTCAAAATTGTGTCTAATAAACATTTTCCATTTCTCTCTACCATAGCGACTATCACCTTTGCCATACATGTGGAAATTACTAAAGGGCCAGGGAAGAAACTCCCTAAGTTACTTACATTGATTATAATATTGTACCATTAACTATTTCTTGAACATTTATTCTCACCAGACAGTGTTTCTATACATTGCTAAGTTTCACATCAACCTTCCAAAGTGGGTGTTATTCCTACTTCACAAACCAAGACTCAGACATTGAGTAACTGCCCTGAGCTGATATGCAAGTGACTCTCAGGGCTGGAATACAAACTCAAAGCTCCTTGACTTGAGCCATATGAAACTGCCAGTGGTCAATCATTTCTGACCATCAATGGCGATTTTATGGTTTAGCCCATTACGTGTTGGTTCTGAAAGGAAATCTAGAATCTCCTTCTGACATCACCGCTCATTTGACTGGAATTTTTTCAAAGCAGAATTGGGAGGAGAGGGAGGGGAAATGGTCAAATGATCTATTTTCCTTCCACTGATGATTATTATTATGACAGTAAAAACATGTGAAACTGCACCAAAAAAAAAAAAAAAAGGCAAAACATGTCAAAAGCTCTCTGTTCTACTCACATTGTCTGATACATTCTATCTGAAAATCTCCACATGGAAATATGCTCATCAGACTTTTCCAAGCACTGAAATGATTTTTAGCATTTAAAAGCTAATGATGTTAAGATATAATTTTGATAGATCATGTGTTTTAGTAAGCAGGTAGGCTATGAGTCTATAATACCTATATCTTGCCAAAAGATAATTTGGCAAGAGCAATTAAAGTTTCTTGGGAATTACCAGAAAGTCAATAGCATAGTGGCTTAGATAGGAGCTATTGTCTATAACAAATTATTTATCTGAGTGTTTTTAGAAATAATTCATAATAAACTCTTCTTTTTAATTCAGTTTTCTCCAATGATAAAGTAAGAAAAGGAAATATTATGGCAACCAATAATAATTATTGCATTTAACACAAGATAGCTACCGAATAGTAAATTGTTAAATGCATCATAATTGGGATGTTTAGTGTCACACGTTTGGGTCAAAAGAGAAATAATAAAAAAAAGGTTAATGAGCCTTAGAGTGAGATTTCAGTCAGAAGAAGAATCTCATTTTACTGAAGGGGAAACTGAGGCAGAAGAAAACCAAATTAAATAGCAGAACCATTCAACTCATTGGCAATACCTTAGTGACTAGCATTCAGTTCTCTTCTCAATTAATGCTTTCCCTCCCTAAAATCACAGTATGGCTCTATGTAATATTGTTTATTGTACTCTACATTTCTTTTCCTTGAAGATATCTGGAACAAATAATGAGATGTGCCTAACAAGTTAATACATTAAAATGAACTCAATATCCTGGGTGATTATATTCTAAAATGGGATAAACTAGATTCTTATTGAAACAAGATGATCAAATAACTTTAAAAGTAAATTCCTATAGATCTACTACTAGACTTCAAAGTCTGATTGGCCTTTCTCATGGTCAGAAAAAGTTTCCTTTCTATCTGACCCTTTCTAGACTCTCTGTTTACCTCAGTTGGGAGGCATCTGATTTCAGATACTGAAGGATTTAACATGACTCAAGGTTTTGACTCAATATTATGAATAGAAATATGAAACATCACAAAGTTTATAATAGCTTTACCACATTACTTGTGAACCAAATGACACAACCAAATGGGAGAAGTACCCACAATGAAAGAATTCCTAATATTTTTCTAATATAATAATAAACATATAGAGAAAGAAAAGGAAAATAAGTGTATTAATTGATGGATGAATGATTCAGCTTCTACATTAACAATGACTCAGTCTGTAAAAACTGGCATGTTTACAAAATAAATCATATTACTGAACCAGAAAAGACAGGCACATAATATGCAAGTGAACCAAACATGCTCACAAAATAATTTTCTTTTATTTCCATCTATGATTTTCTTGAGTGTTCTGAATATTACTCTAGCCTTTAATGAAATGCAAAAGAGAAATGAAATGTTAATGATTGCTAGAAAAAAACAGTCCTTTATGCACGAAAATAACTTGCCTCAAAGAGTATTTATGAATAGCAGTGGATTCAAGAGTTTCTATTAATAATCCTTCGTTGGCTATAGGTCAAGCCTGTGAGAATGGCCCCTTTTCCAAGGAAGGAGTGGAAAATTGCACAGTGTAGCCCTTCCTTCGGAGCCGCTGGGTTAATGTGCTGACGCTTGCATTGATGAACATGTGCTGAATGTCCTCATTGGAAATTCAGCTTTATGACTGGCAGGTAATGGACGTGACCTTGCGGATTTATGGACCGATGTTGGGAGTGTACAGATGGAACAGGAGGTTGTGCTGGCTCAGAAAATCCCTTCAAATACCTATATTGGCCTCATTAATCATGACCTTGTGACTGTGACTGGGCCACCTCTAAATCTTCTTTTCCTGGGCTAAGTAAACTCTGCTTTCCTGTCTTTCTCATCCTCTTCAAACCCTTCTAGCAAAGTTCACATGAAGTCCAGAAAGAGTAGCAAAAGGGGAAAGGAAAGTTTCTGAGAATGTCAGTTCTGACATTCTAAAATTTAAGAGAAGTGGAGAAAGAGTATTTGTTCAATTTATGTATATGATAAGTATCCATCCAAGTGAATGCTATAGGGGTCAGCCTTCATAAAGTACATTCATATACTAAGGTGCCAAGTATGCAAAGATGGTGAGGACATAATCCTTTCCTATTCTCAGGCACTTACAATTTGATAGAAGAGTTTCATATGTGTGTGAGTGTGTTGTAGGGGAACAGAAAAATGTTTCTGCATAATGATAAGCAGCTCTTTTAGGCAGAGGGCATGGTCAGCTACTGAGATAAAAGAACTTGCTCTGGGAAGATTCCAAAATATATTCTAACTGAGGCCCAAAATGGTATTGGGAATTATTATTCCTTGGTGTCTAATGCTGCACTCTCACAGCAGTGCTTTGTAAAGATATTGCTGGAGAAGTCAGACAATTTGACATGGGAGAGTTTTTTAGGTCACGTTCTTTCCTCACAGAAGAGAGAAGGACTGCACCAAAACAGGGTGCCGATCAGGAAGGGAAACCCATCAGTCAAGAGGCTGTTGGTTGCCAGGAATCTAATCTCACGTGAATTAACTCAAATTAAAAAGAGGAGTTACCTGTAAAGATAAAACCGGCAATCTTATGGACATCCAGAGGCAGGAAGCAAAGTCCAGCTGGATGTCATAGTAACCTAACCTGGGAACTAGAATGTCAGTGGGTCTCTGATTCTCTATTTTTTTTCACTCTTTCTCTTTTGACTCTTTTCCTTTTTTTTTTTTTTTTTTTTAGCATATCTAATGCCTTCCCTCTAAAGAGTTTGCTTCCTCTGATTATTTATAATTTGGCTTTCAAGTAACTTTGGTTGTATTTGATTTTGGCATGCACTGGTGCCAACCTCAGTCCAGACTGGATGTGAGCTCTGAGTAGGAGCCCACAGCCACTGATGGCCATGTCTGTAATTCGGTTCAGATTTTGAGAGAGTGGCTGTCCATGAGGCTGCTCCTGGTCTATTCAGATTGGGGCGAGATGGACATGGGGTGGGGTCAGGGCCATTTAGACCTGTCCTTTACAGCAGAGACTGTGAACAGCAGAATTCTCAGAGGTAGGAACTGGGGAGAAGGCACAAGTGTCTGGCAGAGTGTCAACCACTGCTCCAAATCAAATGCTTCCTTCTCACAGCATGGCAGGGGGCAAGCCTCACGTGGAGAGGAGAGGAACCCTGTCTGCTATGACACAAAGCTCGGTAGGACAGCATTTGGAGCATGGATAATAATGTGGCTTCTGAGTCTGCATCCTTTTCTCCCTCTACTACAAATTCAACAGAAAGTAACTGCTGTTTCAGTGGTGGTGCTGCCATCTCTGTGAATGGGGCCAAGAGAATCTGGGTAAACTGAGGAGACGCAGCTAGATAAGTAAGCAAGTAGGTGTTAGTTGCTCAGTCTTGTCTGACTCGTTGCGATCCCATGGGCTGTAGCCCGCCAGGCTCCTCTGTCCATAGAATTCTCCAGGCAAGAATACTGGAGTGGGTTGCCATGCCCTTCTCCACGGGATCTTCTCTACCTAGGGATCGAACCCAGGTCTCTTGCATTGCAGGCAGATTCTTCACTGTCTGAGCCACCAAGGAAGCCCCCATGCAGCTATATACTGAGGTACTTTTCATTCATTTATTCATTCAGTTAGTTAGTAAGTACCTGTTCTGTCTTGTGCTAGAAGAGCAGGAGAGCCCTATATACTCCAGAAGTTTATTTTATTAATGGCTCTTTGGGGTATGTGTTTGTTGACTTTCCACTGAATAAAATCTAGATATCACCAGTGAGAAGTTCCCAAAACACTCTTTGGATTTTTGTATCTAAACATTTCTAAAACCAAAATACTAATAAATAATTTTTATTTATTTCTAAAAGCAAAATACTAATAATCAATGCTCATTACTGGTTCTTAAAACTAAGTTCAGTCCAGTGCCTGGAAAGGAAAACTAAACAGAAAGACTAAAATAAACATAATATAATCCACCTCACTTTCCCTTTCTCACTTCTGCGTGGCTTTAATGTGAGCTTCTAACTGGGAGGAAACTTACTATGTTTGCTACAGGCAGATGTTTATGTGTGTTTTGAGTTTTAAAAATCTAGATAAGGAGTTATAAAAAGAAGGAAGAGGGTGTTCATTTAAGAAGTTGTCCTTAAATTGTATATTTTGAGGGGTGTATTTTCCATAGCCATACTCTTCTTTATAGACATATGAGTTATTTTAGGTATTCCTAGTTGATACAATAGTCAGAAACCTGACTGCTTCTGGGGAAACAGTCAGGCATCAGGGGACTTGGGTTCACTGTAAGGTGTGTAAATCTAAACGAGTCTCTTTCCTCCCATGATCCCCACTTTTTTGTCTTTTGGGCTTATCTATCAAGTTATTGGGAGCTTCCCCGATGGCTTAGTGGGAAAGAATCTGCCTGCAATGTAAGAGATGCAGAAGACTTGGGTTCAATCCTTGGGTCAGGAAAATCCCCTGGAGGAGGACGTGGCAATCCACTCCAATATTCTTGCCTGAAAAATCATGTGGACAGAGGAGCCTGGCGGGTTACAAAAGGAGAAGTCAAAAGAAGAAGGGGTGGCAGAGGATGAGATGGTTAGATAGCACCACCGACTCAATGGACAGGAATTTGAGCAAACTCTGAAAGATTGTGGAGGACAGAGAAGCCTGACAGGCTTCAGTCTATAAGGTTGCAAAGAGTCTGACACAACTTAGTGACTGAAAAGTGAAAGTGAAAGTTGCTCAGTGGTGTCCAACTCTTTGCGACCCTATGGAACTGTACAGTCCATGGAATTCTCCAGGCCAGAATACTGGAGTGGGTAGCCTTTCCCGTCTCCATGGGATCTTCCCAATCCAGGGATTTAGTGATTGAACAACAACACAATTAAGTTATTAGCAGTATCAACTGAGAGGTAAATGTTAACACTCTTTGAAAACTGGAGAACACCATTCAGTAAGTATTTGAATTTGACTGAGTAAATTCAGAACTTTACTGAAAAATCAGTATTATTGCCTGATCTTGACACTAAAGTTGTCTTACCCAAACTTACAATCTATTTTTGGTGATTATGTAATCAAAATTCCATCTCAAATATATTTAAACTAACATACTTAACTCACATAGTGGTTGCATTGCAAGTCTATTTTCAGGAAAAAAAAATGCTGGAAGGAACAAAAAACACTGAAAAGGGTAAGTACATGAATATTTATAAATTCCTATTAACTGTGCAAAACAATAATTTTAATTTTTTTGGAGAGTAAAATCTATGTAGAACTAAAATGCAAAACAAGAAGAACAGAAAAGGCAGGAAGGTTAAACAGCTTGAAAGGTTTAAGGATATAAAAATATCAGAGGAGTGGTAAAAATAATAATTTTTATAATTCTGTAATAAACCTATGTTTTGTAATCTCTAGGATAACTATTATCAGGATAAGAAACTAATGCATTATTTATAAGTTATTAGAATAAAAAAACTCAATAATTTAAAATTTTTAAATAATCTAAAAAAGGCAAAAAAGAGGGAAAAAAGCATAAAACAAGGAAAAAAGGAATATGAAAGAGAAGAACTTAATAGAAAATGAAAATAAGATAATATCTAGAAACCCAATTATGCCAGCAACTACACTGAATATAACTGAACTAAATTTGAAGTAAAAGACTATGATTTTCAGACTAGGTTTTAAAAAACCCAACTGTATGCTTTAAATATATTAACAAAGAAATTTTTAATGTAAAAGGAAGATAAATATATCATGCAACACTAACAACAATGAAAATAATTATGTAAATCTACCAGTATAAGGCAATGTGAACTTTAAAGCAAGAAATATTATCAGAGATAAAGAGAGGTCAGTCCAATAGGAAGATATTACAGTCCTAAGTTTCTATACACCCAATAGCATTGCTTCAAAATAAATCAAACCAAAATGGACAGAATGAAAAGGAAAAATGTTCAAATCAACAATCATAATGGGCAGCATTAGCATAACTTTCTCAACAGCTGATAGAATAAGCTAAAAATAAAAAATCAGTAAGGATATAGAAGATAACAGTATAATTAGCAAACCTGATTTAATTGCTTTGCACATAAAATTACGCCTACTGATGACCGTTTCATATTCAAGTGTACCTGGAACATTTATTAAAACCAATGTATTATAATATCAGTTCAGTTCAGTCGCTCAGTCGTGTCCAACTCTTTGCGACCCCATGTACCGCAGTACTCCAGGCCTCCCTGTCCATCACCAACTCCCAGGGTCCACCCAAACCCATGTCCATTGAGTTGGTGATGCCATCCAACCATCTCATCCTCTGTTGTCCCCTTCTCCTCCTGCCCTCAATCTTTCCCGGCATCAGGGTCTTTTCAAATGAGTCAGTTCTTCACATCAGGGGGCCAAAGTTTTGGAGTTTCAGCTTCAGCATCAGTCCTTCCAATGAACAATAGTCTCAGCAATTTCAAAATGTTGAAATATTTAAGAATATCTTCTCTGATCACCTTGAATTGAACTAGAGATTAATAATGGAAACAGAAAAAAACCCAACTTATTTATGTATTAATCTCAAGAAACTAGAAAAAGAGTAGCAGTCGAACCTAAGGAAATAAATGATAGAGATAAAAACCAAATCAAGGAAATAATAATCCCACATATATAATACAGAAAATCAACAAACTCAACAATTGGTTTTGAAAAGATTACCAAACTTAATAAAACCAAGACTGATCAAGAAAAGTAAAAAAACCCCCAAATCAGCAACAACAGCAATGAAAGGGAGATATCACTATAGATGGCACAATAAAAGCATGCTAAAAATAACTTTATTCAGAAAAACTTGACAATTTGGGTGATATAGACAAATTTGTTAAAAAACACAACTTACCAAAGCTGAGAGAAAGAGAATATAGGACTAGTTTCGGGTATGTTTTAAAAATTTGAACCCATTATTTAAAAGCCTTTCCTCAAAGAAAAATCTAGGCCCAGAGAGCTTATCAATGAAATTTCCGAAAATTTAAGGAAAAATAACCCTTATATAATTTAAACAGAAGTAAAACTTCTGTTTTACTTCAGACTTAAAAAAAAAAAAGTATAAACTTGATTTAAAAACTCTGATGAGCATTCTGAGAAAACCGCAACCCCACCTTTCTCATAAACGTTGAAAAATTCTTAACAAAATACTAGGAAATCAAATCCAGTGATATAGTATGCTGAGTGCTGTTTAGTCTAGGTTTGCAAGTAGGTTTGACATTTAAAAATCATAAACTTATTTAACCACATTCACAAAAAGAGTAAAATCACATGATCATCTTGAATGCAGAAAAAGGTTTTGATAAATTAATTCAACATCACTTGTGATGAAAATTTTTAGCCAACCAAGAATAGAACTTCCTTAATGTGATAAAGAATATCTACAAATTACCCACAGCAAACATCATTCTCACTGGTAGAATACTGAAATCTTCTCCTTAATACTGGGACTGGGTTAAGCATGCCTACATCGTAACTGGGCTTCCCTGGTGGTTAAGTGGTAAAGAGTCAGCCTGCCATTGCAGGAGATGAGAATTCAATCCCTGGGTCAGGAAGATCCCCTGGAGAAGGAAACGGGCAGTATTCTTGCCTGGAGAATCCCATGGACAGAGGAGCCTGGCAGGCTACAATCCGTGGGGTCACAAAGAGTCAGACACAATTTAGCAACTCAGCAAAACAAAACAACAAATAACGTTATAACTAGAGGTCTAGCCAGAGCAAAAAGCAAGTGGAAGTGAAAGTCGCTCAGTCATGTCTGACTCTTTGCGATCCCTTGGACTATACAGTCCATAGAATTCTCTAGGCCAGAACACTGGAGCGAGTAGCCTTTCCCTTCTCCAGGGGATCTTCCCAATTCAGGGATTGAAACTCGGTCTCCCACATTGCAGGCAGATTTTTTACCAGCTGAGCCACAAGGGAAGCCCACAAAAGGGAAGGGGAAGAAAGAAAAGTCATGGAGATTGAAAAGGAAAAAATGAAACTGTCATTTTTAGACAATAAGATCATGTACATAGAAAATTTCTAAAGAATTTATAGATAAATTCTTAGAATTAATAAGAGAATATAAGAAGGACACTGGATATAAAATCAACACACAAAAATTAGTTGCTGTAGAATGAATGTGTTCCCTACAAAATTCATATTTTGAAATCCTAACTTCAATGATGAAGGTATTTGGAGATGGAGTCTTTGGACTCTGACCCCATGAATGGGATTAGTGCCCTTACAAAAGTGTCCAGAGGAATCCCTGACCCTTTCTACCATGTGAGAACACAGAAAAAAAGCCACTGGGTATGTATGAAGAAGGTAGCCCTCACCAGACACCAAATCTGCCAGTACCTTGATCTTGCACTTTTCAGCTTCTAGAACTGTGAGATATAAATTTATGTTATAAATTTACAGCTCAGTGGGTAAAGAATATGCCTGCAATGCAGGAGACCCTGGTTCAGTTCCTGGGTCAGGAAGATCTGCTGGAGAAGGGAAAGACTACCCACGCCAGTGTTCTTGGGCTTCCCTGATGGCTCAGCTGGTGAAGAATCCACCTGCAATGCAGGAGACCTAGGTTAGATCCCTGGGTTGGGAGGAAACCCTGGAGAAGGGAACGGCTACCCACTCCAGTATTCTAGCCTGGAGAATTTCATGGACTGTATAATCTATGAGGTCACAAAGAATCGGACACAACTGAGTGACTTTCACTTTAATAAGCCACCCAATTTATGGTATTTTATTTAGCAAACTGAGCTATGACATAAGCCATATTTACTTGTATATACTGGCAATAAACAAATAGAAAATAAAACATTTATAATAGTATCCCAAAACTCAAACACTTAGAAATAAATCTAATTGAAGATGTACAGGACTAACAATTACAAAATTTTATTGAGAAAAAATAAAGGAAAGCTAAACAAGTGGACTTGTTATGATTGGATGACTCAGTATTACAAAGATAAAAGTTTTTCTTCAGATTATTACATACTTCCATGCAATCTCAACCAAAATCCAAGATGTAGGCTTATTTTTTTTCCCCAGCAATGTACGAATCAATACAAATAAATTCTAAAATTCATATGGAAAAGCAAAGGCCAAGAAAAGCCAAGTTTTCTTGAAGAAGAACAAATATGAAGGACTCACACTATAGCAGGAACTATTATTATAAAGCTATGGATAATCAAAACTTTGTGATACTAGTATAAGAACAGATAACTGTCCAACAGAACAGATCCATACATATATGATCACATGATTTATGACAAAATGGCCATGAAATTCAGCAGGGAAAAGGGTCTTTTCAATAAATCATGCTGGGTCAGTTGGATATCCATATGGAAAAAAATGTTTATTGGCTTCTACTTCACATTACACACAAGAATCAATTCCAGATGTGTCCTAGTCCTTTTGGGTTGCTATAACAAAAACACCATAAAAATTGGCATCTGGTAAGGGTCTGCTTCCTCCTTCATGGATGATGTCTTGTTACTATGACCCCACCTGGCAGAAAAGGGTCTCTCCTGAGTTTAATCTCATTCAGGAGGGTTCTGCCCTTATGAACTAATCATCTCTGCAATGCCCCACCTCTAATACCACTACCTTGGGGATTAAGATTTCAACATATGAGTTCAGGGCAGAATACAGATATTCAGACCATAGCAAGATTGGGTTGGAGAGATAAATTGAAAGATAAAGCAATACTCTTTTAGATGGAAACACTTTCATAACCTTGGACTAGGCAATGCTTTTTAAAATAAGAAATAAATTGTGATTGAGTCACAGAGCAGAATACTATATAGCTGTGAGGTTAACTGATGACTACATTCAAAAATATGGATGAAGAAAGCAAAAAAAAAAAAAAAAATATGGATGAAACTCTCAAGCACAGAGTTGAGCAATAAGAGCCAGACAAGAAGAGTATATATTTCATGTATATAATGTATCATCTATTTCTGCTTTATTGATTATGCCAAAGCCTTTGACTGTGTGGATCACAATAAACTGTGGAAAATTCTGAAAGAGATGGGAATACCAGATCACCTGACCTGCCTCTTGAGAAACTTATATGCAGGTCAGGAAGCAACAGTTAGAACTGGACATGGAACAACAGACTGGTTCCAAATAGGAAAAGGAGTACGTCAAGGCTGTATGTTGTCACCCTGCTTATTTAACTTCTATGCAGAGTACATCATGAGAAGCGCTGGGCTCGAAGAAACACAAGTTGGAATCAAGATTGCAGGGAGAAATATCAATAACCTCAGATATGCAGATGACACCACCCTTATGGCAGAAAGTGAAGAGGAACTAGAAAGCCTCTTGATGAAAGTGAAAGAGGAGAGTGAAAAAGTTGGCTTAAAGCTCACCATTCAGAAAACGAAGATCATGGCATCTGGTCCCATCACTTCATGGCAAATAGATGGGGAAACAGTGGAAACAGTGTCAGACTTTATTTTTTGGGGCTCCAAAATCACTGCATATGGTGATTGCAGCCATGAAATTAAAAGATGCTTACTCCTTGGAAGGAAAGTTATGACCAATCTAGATAGCATATTCAAAAGCAGAGCTATTATTTTGCCAACAAAGGTCCGTCTAGTCAAGGCTATGGTTTTTCCAGTGGTCCTGTATGGATGTGAGAGTTGGACTATGAAGAAAGCTGAGCACCGAAGAATTGATGCTTTTGAACTGTGGTGTTGGAGAAGACTCTTGAGAGTCCCTTGGACTGCAAGGACATCCAACCAGTCCATCCTAAAGGAGATCAGTCCTGGGTGTTCATTGGAAGGAAATGATGCTAAAGCTGAAACTCCAGTACTTTGGCCACCTCATGCGAAGAGTTGACTCATTGGAAAAGACCCTGATGCTGGGAGGGATTGAGGGCAGGAGGAGAAGGGGACGACAGAGGATGAGATGGCTGGATGGCATCACTGACTCGATGGACATGAGTTTGAGTGAACTCCGGGAGTTGGCGATGGACAGGGAGGCCTGGCGTGCTGCAATTCATGGGGTCGCAAAGAGATGACATGACTGAGCAACTGAACTGAACTGAACTGAATGTATCATAACAGGCCGAACAAATCCAGAAGTCATGAGAGTGGTTATCACCGGGCAGTTAGTGACTAGAAGGGAACACAGGACCTAGTCTATTCTTTGATTTGGGGGACTTTGCCCGTTTTGTTAATCCTCTTCTCTCTGTGCTACACGATTCTTATCTCAAACTGTCTTTGCTGGAACTTTTTTTCTTCAAAATTGTTGGACAGACCTCAGTTTCTGCTTGTGTAATTATTCAGTTTACTTTCAATATACATGATGTATCATTATGTTTTATTGAGGTTCTGCAAAATGTCTGCTTCTCAGGATTATTTCTGGAGACTGACTTTTTTTTTCTTCCAGGTAGCTCTGTAGCTTTCTGAGAACTCTTTCTGATAAGTTCTGTGTTCTCTGTCCATCTGCCTCTCTTCTGCACCATCACCACTCTGCCTTCTTTACGATGTTGTTCTGCTTTTGCTACTCTGTTATTATACTGTTGAAGAAAGAGGAAGAGATCGTCTTGAATAGAAAGTGTAATTTTCTGATTGGGGCAGCATCATGATGCTGCTGTATTTCTTGTGTAATTGAAGATTTCACTGATTAATGGCTTTAATAGCCTGCCCAGGGATGACAGGTTGGGTCCAGCCAACCTGAATATGTGGTCTTGTTGACAGACATACCTCTCTTATGGCAAGAGGTTTGTCATGCTATAATCATTTGGTATCACTCAACATTGAACTCATCAAACTACTCTTCTCTATTATTTCACACTCAGCAAATTTGTTTGTGATTATAAAGTTGGCTTCCCAAAGCTTTCTAACAGGCAGAGTTCTGATCCACTTGATGTTTGCTTTAAATTCATAGACAGGTATTCTTTTGGCTTATGTTATAAGCCATTCTCCACACATCAAATTAACTCTGGGGCATTAGAAATATCAAGCTTGAATCTAACATCTTGGGGTATGTTGATACTATCAAGGTAGTCTATCCAGAGAAGCCACTACTCAGCTTTCCTCCTAGACACACCCTGTTGTTGTTCAGTCAGTAAGTTGTTTCCAACTCTTTGCAACCCCATGAACTCCAGCACACTAGGCTTCCCTGTGTTTTCCCATCTCCCTGTTGCTTAAACTCATGTCCATTGAGTCAGATGCCATTCAAGCCAATTCATCCTCTGACAAGCAAAGACACACATATGATATCCATCAGATCAATGTTATTCTGCTTATGAAAATAGAATCAAGGTCCTCAGTGCCTTCCCAGAAAAGGTAATTCAGATGTCCATAAATTCTAATAAATATCACTGAGTAAGTGAAAAATTCCACTTTGAGATAAATGTGGACAGCTGCCACACTAGCTTGTTTTTCCATCATCTAGCTGTTTCTCCTAAGGAGGAAATGTCAGTGAGCAGACTCATCCTCCAGCAACTTGTTCAGATTTGCACATCACCTCTCCTACACAAAGCTTCCTTGGTCTCCTACTGTGCATTTCTATCACAATGCAGGAGGCAAGCAGCAGCACATCAAAACTGCTCTCTGGAGAGAGTGATGATTACTGTTTTTTTTAATTTTGTTTTTCCCTATAGTTCAGAACCCCTCTGGGGACTCTCCAGTGTGTCACTGACATTGCCAGTCATCTCTCCTAACTAAAGGTCTTCACCCAGGATGCCCTCCGTAACCTGCCAGCTTCAAGTCCCCCGGGGCTTTGGGCGGCGCAGGCATGCAGACTGGTGGCTCGTTTCCATCTGCAGCAGCTGAGAGTTCCATGGACAGTAAGGCAGGGCTGAGCCAACAGCAGGTTCTCCAAACGAGGACCGAATGAGGACCTGCTGTGCTCTGATACAGCCCGGCTCAGGGGAGCCACATAATTAGTACAAACACCGCTGTGGTGCGATACCTCTCCAGCTCTGTTTATTCTGTACATAAACCTAGCTTCGGCTCCACTAGGTTCAACAAACATTTGTTAAACATCTGTGCTGTGTCAGATCACATCCAAGGCACAAGGGCAATAAGGATGAAGAACACACGAACAGGACACACTCTAATACCCTTTTACAGCTTTAGAGCTCCCAAAGCACTTTTCACATGTCTCATCTCCATCAACCTTGTGAAATCAAATAGAGTATATACATGGGTACTGCATTTCCATTTCACAACTGGGAGGGCTGAGAATCTGAAAGACTGGGTGAGTTCCCTAAGACCACACAGTTAATAAATGTTAAGTTCTGGTACAAGAACCCAGGGATTCAAGTCTTTATTCAATGCTCAATTTCACCATATTGCTCCCCCACCCCTTTTTACACATGGTCATTTGGCATACAGTTAGAGGATGTTTTAGACCATTTACATGTGCCAGGAAAGAGAGACTACTTTTCTAGCTTATAATTCTCCATTATGAATGCCATGGATAAAATGAGCCAGAAGGATTCATATTGTTGTTGTTTAGTCACTAAACTGTGTTCGACTCTTGTGACCCCATGGACTGTAGCCTACCTGGCTCTTCTGTCCATGGGATTTCCCAGGCAAGAATACTGGAGTGGGTTGCCATTTCCTTCTCCAAGGATTCATACTATCATTGCTTAATTCTGAGAGATGATTTTCATCCCTGACCACTCAAATAATTTCTTCTAAATTATGTTTTTGTGTGTATCCAATTCAGTTTGTTGAATCAGCTACTTAGTCAACCAAGAAATGATTGACTTAAAATTAGAAGAAACGAGTAAGACCTAAAATTCTGCTTGTACTGGAATTTTCAATGCCCAAAGTACATATTTTCTGTTGCAAATATTTTAGCTCTTGGTTATATCCAATTTGAAATTGAATTATATACTGTCTTATATCCTATAATTATTCTAATAACACTACACATTCCTAGAGGAGACCAACCATATCATGGGTCTGGGAATGTGGCCAGAACTAACAATATTTGCTGAATGGAATTTAAATTATGGCTGACCATTCTACTCCCTAACAGGAAGTATCAGAGGTAATGGTTGAGCATGAGATCAGAGTGGGACAAACTTGGATGAGAGATCTGGTTTGTAATCTTGGGCAAGTTATATAAACCAGCTAAGCTCTACTGCCCTCCTTAGAAGATGGGGATGTTATTGATCATCTTGCAGGATCTTTGTAAAATTAAATGAGAAGCCTGGTAGACACTGAGAATGAATGTTTGGTCTTATTATCAAGCCCGCTTCCTTGGATCTTTCCAGAGGTCCTTCTGTCTTCCTCCATTTAAATTCGATTTTTTTTTTCCACTAGCACAGACTGAAAGGTCCGAGTTCCAGAGCCAATTATTACTCATGGAGCATCCACCACAGAGGGCCTTGTATTTGCTGAAAATAATTGAATAAGTATTTGCTGGTTATATAATAGAGTGTTTTTTATATTCTTTCAATTTTATTTTACTCTATTTTGTGTAAATGTTGACTAGCAAATAATGATTGTTTCCAATCAGATAGTTCCTTGAATAATCATATAGCACCTTTACAAAGGTATGATAAATTAATTACTGCTACAGGAAATCATGTTTTTTAAAAGATATAAAATTGGATTCTGAACACTTCATATAGTTCTCTAAACTGAGTTTGTTAAAAATTATCCATATTCTTCAGAGAAATAAAATCAGCCCCAGTTTTGAGAAATATAATAGCGTTTAAGAATTCAATTATATGATCCCTTCAGGCTAATAATAAGCAAATGAAAACTAGAGCACCTACCATTTATGACCAAAATCATAAAAGGAACCATAATGCTAGATGCATGGCTTTAAGACTGAGTTTTATAAAGCAAGTTTTCATGTGCTTATTTCATTCCTAAGGCTGAGAATTCAGAGTATTAAAGAAAAAGAAAAAAAAAGGTCTGTTTATTTCTCTTGTTATATAATTATGACAAAGAGAAAATCATCCTTTTGCAACCTTTTCAGACCCCCCACAACAATGAATTTATTCTTTCAGCAGAAATAAAAGTTACCAGTAAGATTACAAATGGGCTTCCCAGGTGGCACTAGTGGTAAAAAACCCACCTGCCAATGCAGAAGAACTGCAAACCTGGGAATGGGGATGACTGGCCAATAAGAAATACGTAAGTGACTACATGTGCCTAATCCTAACGTGACCTGTGAGCTACGGTAGCTCGTATGTATTGCTAAAATTCTCAGATTAACAGGCAGCACCCAGCACTTAGCAGATGCTCAGGAAATATCTGCAGATAAACGACAGCTGTGCTAAGAGAGGACAGCAATTATAGCACCTCAAATCAGGGGAAATCACAGTCACTTCCTGCCTGAGAAGTCAGAAGCGAGTTTGCTCTCTGAAACTGAACTGTTAGTCGCTCAGTCGTGTCCAACTCTTGGCGACCCCATAGACTGCAGCCCGCTAGGCTCCTCTGTTTATGGGATTCTCCAGGCAAGAATACTGGAGTGGGTTGCCATTTCTTCCTCCAGTGGATCTTCCCAACCCAAAGATTGAACCTAGGTGTCCTGCATTACAGGCACATTCTTTACTGTCTGAGCCACCAGGAAACTAGAGTTGCTGAAAATTAAGTCAGAGTCACAAAGAAGAAATACTGATGCACATGACTTAATTGTCAATAACTTGAAACAATGGTAAGTTCTCACTGTAATTTTTCTTGTCCCAAAAGCATTGCAGAGAAATAGAAAATGCAGATAAGAGATGAAAAATTTAAAACCACTGTTATAAGTATATATTCTTTCAGATGATCTTCTATACATACAGATAATTCATATACATGTGTATTTTCTTTTGTAAAAATTGGAAGAACAATTTTTGGTAATTTTTTGTTAGGTCACAAGACATTATTTTTAATGACAATATAGCACAATGCCGGATGGATGCACAATCATTTATTCACCCACATCTCTGTTGGACATTAAGGATGCATCTTTTTTTTTCCTTTGAGAAATGATGCTGCCCCTTTGTGATTGAATACTTAATAAATTAAAGTGGTATCTTGACTATAGGCAACTTGCTCTCAGTTACTTTTCCTGAAACAGCAATAAGACTGACATCACTGGGGAAAAAGAGGAGCTTGTGTCTACCCATTGCAGTGATAACTGACCCAGAGGAAGGAACTAAACCCAGATGGGCTCTAACTGGTTAGTACCTCTGTTCTAATCATCTGTCTTCCTGGGGCCTGGGCAACAGCAGATCAGAAAATCAGATTCATGTTTTGAAGTTAAAAGGAACTTAAGAAATCATTAATTGTCATATCCTTAATTGATTCTTAGGTTTTATGGAGAGATGAAAGCATTTTTGCCCAGGACTAGAACTTAGATCTTCTCAACTCAGAACCTGCTGGTTTTCTGTAATCACATAGGGACTTGACAGTTTTATAATTGAAGACTCTGAATAAGTAGAACTTTGGGTCTCAAGGTTGACAATAGCAGGAGCAGATGGCCGATGTTTAAACTCAAGTGCAAGAAAACCATCTATGCACAACTTTCAAAGGGATGATCCCAACTGGTTCTACAACCTTTAGCTATAATACCTCATCCAAACTTGAAAACAGTATGCTAAGTGAAAGAAGCCAGACACAAAGGCCACATCTTGTATGATTCCATTTATGCTAAATGTTCAGAATAGGCAAATCCATGGTGACAGAAAGTAAATTAGTGGTTGCCAAGGGCTGGGAGGGGGAAAATGGGAGTGACTGCTTGCTGGGTCCAGGGCATCCTTTCAGGAGTAATGGAATTATTCTAGAAGTAGACAGTGTTAAACACACAACAGTATATTTTCGAATGGTCAAAACGATGAATTTTGCTTATGCAAATTTTATCTCAACTAAATTAAAAGCAACATCACCAACAACAAAAATTCTATCCAGTCCATGTCAGTGAAGACAGGGGATAGAAAGAACAGATGGGGGTGGGGGGCAGACTGGTGGTTCAGGGTTCAGTGGTTGGGACTCTGTGCTTTCACTGCAAGGGGCATGGGTTTGATCCCTGGTTGGGGAAGTAAGATCCTGCATGCTTTGCAACCTGTCCCCACCTCAGCCCCCACCCCTTAAAATAAAGGGAGGAGCAAATGGGTAAGTAGTGATTGATTAAATAGTTGCCTTACTGTGGGCTCTCCCTGGGGAGGGCATGTGGGTACTTGCTGCATGTTCCATCCCCATTCCCTGCCCCATTTCTAGCTTAGGGAGATTCCAAAGAACCCAGCCACACGGTGACCCATGCCACCTGGAGTTCAGAGCACAGGGGTTGGAGCTTGAATCCGCATACAGCCAAAAGCACAGTACTGGGTTCAAGATCTGGTTCAGTCACAAATCTTGGAGAATTTACAAAAACCAACTGGAGCAGGCCAAAAGGTTGCGGAGCAGAGTGCACTTGCAGAGCTGGTGGGCAACATTATGCGTTTTCTGTGACCTAAGCTGCAGTCACATTGCAAAATCCCTACCAAGAGGGCTGTCCCTCGAGTGTGCTTGCAGCAGAAAGCTTCCACCTGCAACAATCAGGCCCCTGCAGAGCTAGATACTCTTGTGAGTTGTCCCTGAAAACGCCTCAAAAGTCCTCTCAGGTTAAAAAGAAAAAGAGGTAACTTTATTATTATAATTTTTGGGCCATACCAGGCAGCATATGGGACCTTAGTTCCCTGACCAGCAATCAAACCCACACCCCCGGGATTGGAAGACAGAGTCTTAACCATGTTATCACCAGGGAAGTAAAAAAAAGAGGCAACTTTAGGTTAGTGTCCCAATTATATCTGATCACAGGATGTATGCTGGAATTAAAGGAGATACAGATTGTGAAAGCCCCTCATAGCATATAAAGTTCTATTACAGTGTTCATGATTAATAAAAATGACTCCAAATTATCAAATTAGCCCTATAACAATTTTTTGTCTCCTAGCTCTAATTCCATAGGTCTTTGATTGCAACCTGATAAATTCTAGAAATCACAGGGCTAGAAGACCCCTGAGATTTCATTTACTCAAATCCCTGCCCCCAGGCAACCCCAGCCAAAGGACCACACAGGCTAGATTCAGAATCCCATCAAATGTCAACCTACTTTCTCCTATCCTGGAGTCATTACTGGTCAAAAAACACACACAAAAACAAAAAAACTGATAGATTGTGCCATGTAGAAAAGACCAGAGAAATATCTATCCGTCCTATTTTAAACTCCTGAGAAGGCAACTCAACCATCTGTCTTGGAAACCCATTCTAAGCTGGAAACACCCTGTCAAAAATGTCTCTTTTGGTTTAATCTAAATCCTTCAAATGGAGCCTCAAGCTAATTTTGTCCCACTCCATTTTCAAATAATTTGGAACACAGTTGTTTACCATCTGAATTATAGGATTATACAATATCACAGGGTTTTGGTGAGCAGTAAATGAAATAACCCATGTAAAACACAGAGGTCATATCTGACACATAATAATAGCTCAATACCTATTTGTTTATTATTACCATTATATATACTAGGATTCTTGTTTCAAGTGACATGAAACGCAACTCAGAAGAATAAGAAAGGAAAAAGAAAAAGGGATGTGGGTAGAGAATGTAATTAGAAGGGAAATAAAATTGTGCAGTGGCCTTCAGGCACTACTGGATCCGGGACTCAAATAATGTTCACAGGGCTCCTCCTTCCCTCTCTTTTCAAGAATTTGAAGTATAGACAGCAGGAGGGCAATGAGTAGTTCACGCTGCCTAAGATAGGTTCCTCATTCACCAGTTAATTTATCAAAAATTCCTTCAAAGACAAGTAAGTAGCAAGCACAGTTCTAGAAGCTAAGAACAGAGCAGTGTTCAAGATAAAACATTTCACCCTTGTGGAATATACCTTCTAGTGGAAAGGGTGGATCTGGTAGAAGAAGAAGGGATTCCAGAAAGATAAAACTGTTATCTTTAACTTTGTTAAAACAAAGTTAAGGTCCCACCTTACACCACCATTAAGATCAACTGTTGGCTTTCTCTCACCAAGTCAAGTAAACCCACCCTTTTCAAAACTCTTTTCCTCTTGGTAAATGTGCAGAATCCCCAAAATCAGGTCTTCAAATGGGTAAATAAACTTGGCTGTGGATTCTGAGTGTATTTAGTTTATTTAGGCTGTGTAATCTTTGCACAAAGTTTCTAAGACGTGCCTGCAGCCCTAATAACATAACATTCTGCTTCCATTTTCAAAAGCTACTTTTCTTTTTAAACCATTTTTGTTTGAAATATAGGTCTTTCTCCCATCTTCATTTTTTTCCTTTGAATAGGATGTTATTTAGTAAAATACTGCAAAAACCTGGTGGTCTATTAGTCGTTTAAAAAGTGTTCCTCTGGGTAATTTTAATCTATTTCTCTGTGCTAATCATTCTAACTGCAAAAATGAAGCCCTGGACACTAAGTTTTTTTTTTTTTTTTTTTTTTTGAGAACCCAAAGAAACGTAGCCTAAACTTTAGAAAATCTCAACCTCTGCCTTTCCCCTGGGAACCTGCTGTAAGAAATGTTTCCTGAAGCATTTCAGACTGTCTTATGATAAACTTCAACTTTTCAGAAAACCAAAACTAATCTGAATCAACCTGCTCTCACCTGAAAAACCTCAATTTACCGGTGCTATTTCAGATTCATTCCACAAACAGCCTAGCTACATCAATGATGCACACAATTCTATTTACATTTGGCACTGGCCTAACAGATCTGTGCCACCACATGAATCCATTCATTGACAATGTAGAGACCAACGCGCACTAAATTCAAGGTGGCTCAAGTGTGTGTGTATCGGGGCCGAGGAGTCGGTCGTCTACGTCATCGCTTCTATTTTTCAAGTACTATTACAAGTTATGTGCCCTGCCCCCAACTGTTTGCGTTTCAATGTCCCTGTCCCTTCTGCTTTGGTTAGTATCTCGTCAGTTCTTTAAATCCGGATATAATGTATAAATGGGTCATTTGGCTCAGTCAAATCCCATCATTAAAACTGATCTCCGAATTAAACAAAAATGGATTTTTAATCGAAAAGCTCATCAGCTCCACCCCGTCTCCTCACTTTGCCCGGCCTTGTCCACCCGGTCTCGCACCTTTCCTAGCTTGCCTCTTGGGAAAGGATGAAGAACCTCGGCAGACACCCCTTCCGGTATCAGTCTCTATCCCGCGCGAACACATTTTGAGGAAAAAAACAAAAAACAAAAAACAAAACCGGCTGGCTTTGGGATTTTTTTTTTTTTTTGCTTTTAAGCCTAATACTCTTATCTTTGCCTTCCAGGCGGAAGGTCGGCTCCAACCCTTCTTTCCTGCGCTTCTCCTTCGCGAATGGGGCACGAACCCTGATGCTTCCTCCTGAGTTAGGAAAGAGACCGAACTTCCCCAGGAGGTGCGCAGCGTCCCCGCGGCGCTTTCACGGTTCCTTCCCCCAAGTAGGAGACCCTGTTGCACAGGAGGGAACGCGCCCGATTTTTCGGCTTACCCCCCGCCCCTCTTATGAGGGTGGAGACCGAAGCCGGCTTCGGTGTTTGTTTTGCAAACCTGTAAAACCCACTGTACTTAGCGCTGCGCGAGCCCCCCGGGCCTTCGCCCAAAGAAAGGTAGCGATAAGAGGTCGAGGAGTTCAGCGGACTCGATGGGAGAAAAACGCGACCCGCGCGGTCGCGACACGTGGGTCTTCAAGGCTGCGACCTCTAGCTCCCGGGCTGGGCGTGTCCCTTAACCTCCCTCGACCCCACCAGCCCGCGAGTCGGGGCTGGGCTCGCCGACGCGATTGGCAGCAGTGCGCGAGCGCGTCCTCACCCCTGGGTACGCGAGCCCGGCCTCCGGTGTGGGTCCCCCGCCCCTCCGGGCGGCCGCTCTCCCGGACCCAGAGGGGCAGGAAGAGGGCGGCGGCGGGGCCGCGGGGTGGGTGCGTGGGGGTGCGCCGGCCGCCGCTCTGATTGGCTGCACCGTCGCCCCCTCCTCGCGCCGCGCGCCCCCCGCCGCGCGCCCAGCAGGCTCCCGCCCGTAGCCCGGGAGCAGGTTTACGCTGGAAGGAGGACGCGCAGGGGCGGGACTGGTCTCCCCGCCCCGCACCCGACCCTGAGCGCGCGGGGATAAAACCCGGCCGGTGGCGCCGGGGAGCCGGGGCCCTGCTGCCTCCCGTGAGCGGAGAGGTGGGGCCGGGTCCGATCCGCTTCCCGCGCCCCCGCCCCTCGGACCCGGCTCCAGGAGCCGGGCGCCCCACGCGACGACCGGATCGCTCAGGCGGTACCTTTAGCCGAGCAATGAAGAAAGCCCGGGAGAACCAACCGGAGCCGGTCGAGACGTTTCCTGCGGCCGGGGTTGCTGCTGCTGCCGCCGAAACGGCGGCTTGAAACTCTACAAAGTTGCGAGCCAGCGAGAGGCTGCCGCCCGCCGGGAGCAAAAGGGAAAGGAAGTCTTAAGATGCCGGAGTGACAGACGGAGACAGACGGACGCACAGACCTGCAGAAGACACCACGTCGGCGGCCTATCCCCGGAGCCCGTGAGGCGTCCCAGCTCTGTGAGTTGCTTTCTGGAGTGGTGGCTTGCTAAGTATTTCCCTGTAATTGTTTATAAGACGCGTTTATGTATTTTTGTGTCTCCTAGAGAGAGAAAAAAACAAACCTAACAACAACGCAGGATGCACCTTAAAAAACAATTGAGTTTCTGATATTGAGAAGGTTGTGCCAATAGAATGGAACTGTAAATGCCTGTAAGCAGGAGTAACCCAGGAAAAATGGGCATCTAACATAGACTCCCCAGTGTGAAAAAACCCTCCGTTTCAAAAGTTACTGGAAAGAAAGCCAGATATTACTCTTAAGGGTTAACTAGTGCTAGTGAATCTTTTTTTAAAACCCTTCTTTAAATATTGATTGTTTACCAGGTTCACTGGTGGGAGGCTGAGCTGGTGGAAAAGGCTCCTGGAAGAGACTCAGAGGCGACCATAATGTCTTTACGTGTACACGCACTGCCCACCCTGCCTGGAGTTGTCAGACCGGGCTGCAAGCAACTGCTGTGTTTGTTGGTTATCACAATGACTGTGAGCCGTGGCGCCTCCGGGGTGTGCCCCACCGCTTGCATCTGTGCCACTGACATCGTCAGCTGCACCAACAAAAATCTGTCCAGGGTGCCTGGGAACCTTTTCAGGCTGATCAAGAGACTGGATCTGAGTTATAACAGAATTGGGCTTCTGGATTCTGAGTGGATTCCAGTATCGTTGGTAAAGCTGAACACCCTCATTATTCGGCACAACAACATCACGAGCATTTCCACGGACAGTTTTTCCACCACTCCAAATCTGAAGTGTCTTGACTTGTCATCCAACAAGCTGAAGACCGTGAAAAGTGCAGTGTTCCAAGAGCTGAAGGTTCTGGAAGTGCTCCTGCTTTACAACAATCACATTTCCTATCTGGATCCTTCAGCGTTTGGAGGGCTCTCCCAACTGCAAAAACTGTACTTAAGTGGAAACTTTCTCACGCAGTTTCCCATGGATTTGTATGTTGGAAGGTTCAAGCTGGCAGAACTGATGTTTCTAGATGTTTCTTATAACCGGATCTCCTCTCTGCCAATGCATCATATAAATTTAGTGCCAGGAAAGCAACTGAGAGGTATCTTCCTTCATGGAAACCCCTTTGTCTGTGACTGTTCTCTCTACTCCTTGCTGATCTTTTGGTACCGTAGGCACTTCAGCTCAGTGATGGATTTTAAGAATGATTATACCTGTCGCCTATGGTCTGACACTAGGCACTTTCATCAGGTGCTTCTGCTCCAGGATAGCTTCCTGAACTGCTCTGACAGTATCATCAATAGTTCCTTCCGTGCCCTTGGCTTTATTCACGAGGCTCAGGTCGGGGAAAGGCTGATGGTCCACTGTGACGGCAAGACTGGTAGGGCAAATACCGATTTCATGTGGGTCGGTCCAGATAACAGAGTGCTGGAGCCCGATAAAGAGATGGAAAACTTTCATGTGTTTCCCAATGGAAGCCTGGTTATAGAAAGTCCTCGTTTTGAGGATGCTGGAGTGTATTCCTGTGTTGCAATGAATCGGCAACGTCTGTTAAATGAAACTGTGGATGTTACAATAAACGTGAGCAATTTCACCATAAACAAATCCCATGCACACGAGGCATTTAACACAGCTTTTACCACTCTTGCAGCCTGCGTGGCCAGCATTGTTTTGGTACTTCTGTACCTCTATCTGACACCGTGTCCCTGCAAGTGTAAACCCAAGAGACGAAAAACTATGTTAAACCAAAGCAATGTCCATGCATCTATTCTCACTTCTGGCCCTGATAGTGATGCCCCCACTGATGAACGGAAGGCAGGAGCCGGGAAAAGAGTAGTGTTTTTGGAACCCCTGAAGGATACTGCAGCAGGGCAGAATGGGAAAGTCAGGCTCTTTCCCAGTGAAACGGTCATAGCTGAGGGCATCTTAAAGTCCACGAGGGTGAAATCTGACTCAGATTCAGTCAATTCAGTGTTTTCAGACACACCCTTTGTGGCGTCCACTTAATTTTGTGCCTGCATTTGTACAATGTAGTGATTGAATCTCTTTATATTCAACTTTGTGTGTGGCCTGCAAAAATAAACAGCAGGGCAGAAATGGGGTTGTTCTGTGTTTCAGAAATAAAACCAAAGGGTCTCTTTCACTGGTTTATAGGCAATGTGGTAAAGCACTTAGGTTCATGCCAGAGAAAGATGGAGTTGTATTTCAGAGTTTAAGTTCTAGATAATACCTTCATCTTCAGCACAGATAATTTCAAAGCTGAACTGGAGGCGACGTGACTGACATTGTCCTTTCACTCAGGATTCTTGAAAGAAAAGCTAAATTTCAGATATTAGAGATTTTACTAACTTATTGGGACCAAAGTTGAGTTATGTTAAAGAAAAGTGTTCATTTTTAAAAGATGCAGAAGGAAGAACCAAGCAGCAGTTGTTTATAAAGCACAAAGTAAAGTTAGATTTGGGGATACTTCAGTTCATGTTATCATTGCAGACCAGAGTAAATAGACAGTCCTGATCAAATTTGCTGAGCAGTGCCACATTGCATATGGTGTTAGATAAATAGTACAGTAAAGGTACATTTGTTTGACTATCTTCTTTCCATTCTGTACATCCCCTATCCTTGTACAAAAGATCTTATTGAAAGTTTAAAGCCATCATTATTTGTTGCCATAAATATGTAAGTGTCAATGCCAAGATGTCTGAGTAACTTCTTCAGCCTTTGTTCTAGGATACTAATATTTGTCTATATGCTTGTGTGTGTAAAAGTCTTAAATTATATGAACTGTTAAAGAGATGCCACTATATTGTACTTTGGACTTTTGATTTAATGTAAATACATGTGTTCTGCGACTTGATGTTCTGTTTTATTTGGCTATTTAAAAATATAAATCTAAGACGTTTTATGTGATCTGATTGTGCTGCTTTGTGCTAAACACCATCAATTGCAGATTTCTCTCCAAATTTCTTATACAGTATAGATTTTTTTTTTTAAAGAGGAAAAAAGACTATGGAGTGTCCTACCCAGTGAATACCTTCAATATCCCATTTTACCTGATACCATTATGCACTTCAGCCAGGTTTGAAAGTCACTTAAGCTCTGAATTTGGAACATGTAGGAGCCTCCTTATTCCCATCTCTACTGTGAGATAATCAACTACCCACTTTGAACCTAGGTTTTCTCGACTATGAAATGGAGATTTCAGAGATTTCTTCCCACCCTGGAAGTGATGACTTCCCGGTGGTCTTAGCTCCATCACAGACTTGCACTGACTTTCTGAAAATATACCACATACAGAGGACAGGAATGGATTAGGACAGGCTAGTGTAACACTGCCTAGGTCTGAAGGTCTATGGATTATCAAGTCCAGCTGCTTTACTTTCTCAGGGATAAATGAAACCCAAAGAAGGCTGTGGGTTGTCTAAGGCCACACAGTGAGTTAGTGACAGGGATTCAAGGAGAGCTCAGTTTCTGGATTCTTCCTGGTGAAGATAAGCGAGTCAAAAAGTGGCTATTTTTAATGGTAAGAATGGTGAAGGAGCCAAAGAATGAGGCAAAACAGTGGTCAGAAAATGACAAAGGGGAATGAATCAGGGATGTGTTGTCGCTGGGGCTGAGAGAGAAGATAATTAAAAGATGGAGGTAGGTCACTGTAACAAGCATTTGGAGAAGTGGAGAATGAGATGAGGAGGAAAGACTGACTTTGGTAGTGGTGGTTTTGGGGGAACAATGGATCCTTGGTGACAGCTTGATAAGTGCCAAGCCGGGCACCTAGTGGCAGATACTGGTCAGCTGTGGGTTAAGGAGTGGGTGAATGGTCAGGATGTGTGCATAGGAAATAGCATAGGATGTTAGCTATTGCTCAGTTGACTTGACAATTCCTTATTGCCTAGTTGGTGTTAACAACTTACTGTCTCTACCTTTTAAACATAGACCTCACTTGTTAGATAAGATCCTTCAGTCCCAAGGATATTACAGGAAAACATTTTATTCCAGTTCCTGCCATTTAAGCAATTAGGAAGAACTGTGTGACCTGTGTGATCTTTAAAATCGTTACTCTTTTCATTCATATTTGGATGAAGAGATGCTGTGGTTCATTCAGGATCACACAGGGAGTCAGGACACGGGGAAACTCCTGAGCCACTGACACTCCAGCAAGGGGAAGGGCTGCCTCCAGGGGCCGTGATCACCAGGGTGCTGAGTGTGAAAACATGGCCGGCAGTGGGGTTGCAGAAGATCTCTGAATTCAGCCTTTTCTGGGCCACATCTCTAGGGTCTTTCAACTCTCAAACCCTTGATCCTAGGAAATGTATGCTGCCTTTGGCAAGGGACCATGGACAGTGCTGGCGGTGGGGAGTTTGGAGAGCCTGATTTTGGCTGATCCTAATCCTGATGCTTGGTTAAACGATGAGCTGAGTTGAGATCAAAACTAACATATTTACAGCTCAAAAAAACATGCATATATACATATACATGTGAATATATATGGATGTATGTATAACTGAATCACTTTGCTGTCATCTGAAACTAACACAACATTGTAAATGAGCTATATTTCAATAAAAAATAATGCAAAAGCAAATCCTGAATGCTGCAAAGCAAAGCTTTGTTTTGGACAGGAATAGGAAGGCATGGTGATGTAAAAGCATAGAACTGAATGTTATGCTGTGGAATTTTAAGTTCTTACGTGTATCTTCTTTTTTGAGGGGGTGGGGAGGGTAGAAGCCTGTGGGCTTCCCAGGTGGCATTAATGGTAGAGAGCCTGCCTGCCAATGCAGGAGACACGAGACGCAGATTTGATCCCTGGGTCAGGAAGATCCCCTGGAGGCGGGCATGGCAATCCATTCTAGTATTCTTGCCTGGAGAATCCCATGGACAAAGAAGCCTGGTGGGCTGTAGGTCTATAGGGTTGCAAAGAGTCAGACACAACTGACAAGACATAGCATGCACCTAGAAGCCTGATCACATGTATTTTAAATGTAGGAACAGAAGTGATTTGTACATTATAAATTTGTTTCACTCAAAACTTTTATATAATTTTCCTTCCAAGTAATAATTTGGATTTATGTACCTGGGTTATTCTTTTAAGGTACTTAGTATTTTTTAGTACTCAGTTATGAGAGAAGTGGGTACTCTGGAAAAATCAAACAAAGATCACATATGTGAAATTTTCCTGGGCTTACAATATTTTTTCACTATAATTATAAGATACTAAGTTGATGATAGCACCCTTTATTAATCATGAGTTACATTTTAAAATATACTTTCAAGACCTATTATCTGAACTAATGCCCTAAAACATTAATTTATAGTCAACTTCTGCATGAATCCTCACTGTTTGGCCTAGAGAGATTTAAATATATTTATTTTTAGCTTTAGTTACTTGAATTATTTGCCTGGAAAACATTTTTTTTTTTAATTTCTCTAAATAAACCTTGTTTCTAAAATGTTAATCAGAAGGGACATAGGTGAAACTTACAGGGGTGGAAACATAAGAGGGGCAAGAAGATGCGCTGTCAGTCTGGATTCTAAAAAGACATCTGATTTGGATCATCCTGCTAAGCACTGTTAAAGCAAGATACAGCCTAAACACCCTCCAATATTGCTGGCTTTTCCTTGGCCGTGACTGCTCCTTGCTGATTGTCACCTTTTAGTTTCATCTGCTTTACCGAGCAGTAAGTAGGTCTGGAGAAGGCAATGGCACCCCACTCCAGTACTCTTGCCTGGAAAATCCCATGGACGGAGGAGCCTGGTAGGCTGCAGTCCATGGGGTCGCTAAGAGTCAGATACAACTGAGCGACTTCATGTTCACTTTTCACTTTCATGCATTGGAGGAGGAAATGGCAACCCACTCCAGTGTTCTTGCCTGGAGAATCCCAGGGACGGGGGAGCCTGGTGGGCTGCCATCTATGGGGTCGCACCGAGTCGGACACGACTGAAGCGACTTAGCAGCAGCAGCAGCAAGTAGGTCTAAATCAGAGCATCTCCATGGGGTCACGGGGAAAAGTTAGATAAACAGGGGTTTCTAGTAGCTACCCTCTATACACTCCCCAACCAGAAGTTCTGGTTCAGGCCATCTGGGGTAAGGCCTGCATGTGATTTTTTTTTTCCTAAATAATTATGCTTTTGCTTATTTTGTTGAAACATACCCGCCCCCACCTCCCCCCCCCCCCGAAATGAGGCTTTAGCAAATTTTGTGTTTGGGACTATGTCAAAATACATTATTATTACTTGCTAATAGATTTACTAATAAAAAGAAGAATTTGTGCACACAAATTCTAATATGTTGGGAAAATGAAAGAGTTTGATTCTCTTTTACTAAATAAACTCTAGAGTAAATTGTTGGCTATAATTTATAATTTATGATTTTCTAAATTATGAAACAGAGTAATTACTTTGAGATCAGTAGATCTCGATTCTTTCATTTTTAAAAACTATTTTTGGCTTGAAAGCAGCAACGACAGATCCGGTTCATGACAATGAGCTTTGGGGCTTTCAAATCTGATTAGATCATAGTAACATGAAGGCATATCCCAAGGATATCTGAGTGCAGATTTCAGCTACAGAGAACAAACTTCTTTGTTTTTTCAGTATATTAGAATAGTATTTTTAAAAGACAGTACTGAAATTCTTTTCATTGTTCTCTATACCTCTTTGCTCAAGAACCAGCCCCCAAAGCCATATTTTTTTAAAATTTTTTGTAATATGAAAGTTAGTGTGGAAAGATGATGGTAGTTCACCCTTGCAAGTATTACTGGGTGTTAATATATAAAATGGAGAATCTAAAACTCTTATGATAACCTCCTGACTGATTCAGAGGACTGCTTACGGGACCATTATTATTTGTGAATTGATTGCAGAAGGGGTATCCTCTTAGTGAGGTCAGAGTAAACAGTATGGAAACACAGACCCTTTTATAAATTGTAAAAGGTGATATATCAATATATGTATATATTAAATATTAAGTGTCTGCAAAGTGCCAGACATACTGTGAGAGATGGTACTTATTATTCCTCATCACAGAATCTCTGAAATGGAAAATATTACCACACCCTTCATTTCAGATAGGAAAAAGAGGCTTAAAAGGGATAAATAATTTTCCCAGGTGGCTCAGTTAATAAGTCATTTTCATAATGATAATCATTTTAAAAATATCTGCACAGAACTCTTAGAGATGTTCTACCAACAGAATAACTACATGAAGCACGGGTCATAAGTAAAATTTTATAAAAGTAATTAGTGCTCACAGCAAATCTGGGAGAAGAATGGAGGGTCAAGAGGATCAGAAGTCATTCAAACATCATAAAGGTAGAAATTATTATTGTTTTTTCCCTTAAAACACAAGTAGCAAAATTAGAAGTCCATCTGAAAGGATTTGGTCTCATAGATGAAACCTCCCCAGTCTGCAGGGTCTTTTCATTCTGGTTGCTCTTCACACATGAAATTGCTTAATATGCAAAGCAGATATCTGCTTTATCATTATAATTGACATATTCAAGATTTTTAAATGAGTAAGTGCTTAAAATGTTTTTAAAATTAAAAATGGTCCAACTTACAGAATAAATATTTCTGATATAAATGTTTCTGATAATTTATTTTAAATGTCTGGAAGAATGGTGGAGGCAACTCAAACCCAATGGGGGATATTTTCAACTAATTTTCATATTAGATTTCTAAAAATTATTTAAAAATTACCGTGTAAGGTAGCTTTACCACCTTACCTGATTAAATTTCTCTTTTGGGTAATATGTCAGCAGAGTATCAAATATCAAGAGAATTTTGCAGTGTCTATAGGTGCTGGAGGACAGAGGAAACGAAAAGTACCCACCAAACTGAGAAAGTATCTTGAGACAGAAAAATGAGGCAGGCTGCTCTTTATAATCAATGGATTGGTTTTTTAATAGGGTAACTTACTCACAGGGTAGGATTGGAGTCCAGCAGGCAACTATGCAGAATCGGAGCCACACTCTGCACCTCCAAAGGGCCACTGAGGCAATTTTGTTGTTAACCCAGGGTATGGAGTAGGTGCTTGGAAACAGGACATGCATTCCTCAGTCAAGATTCACAAATGGGTCACTAATCTCGTGGGCGCCAGCAATACATCAGTGAAGGTTTCCATCATTGTTTGGGGACTAATAGAGCATAGAGGCCACCTGGTCCTAATGATTTTAAACAATACTCTTTAAGTACAAAGTTCTTGACAACAAGGAAGTGATTTACTGTACAACACAGCCCTGAGTAGGGTCAGCAGAAGGACAGGAGAAGCTGTAAGGGCCCCAAGATGGCGTCAGTTATGCTAACAGCCATACTCTAGGATTTTGGTGTCATGAAATCAAGTGTCATAAGATCAAGGGTCAAACCCTTGATGATGAATGGCCAGTGGTAACCAAGAGAAGATTATTAAGTATTTCTAGGTAGTGTGAAGGCCATATATGCTATATAATAACTACCCTCTCCCCTTAAGGAAGATTATAATACAACTGAGAGATGAATTGCAAAAACCTGAAACAATTCAAGAGTAAGAGTTGATTTGTCTACTGGAAAATAGGAGATGAGAAATGGATGATAATTAGCAGACCTTGCTTTACCCAAATGGGCTAATGTGACACAGGCTTGAACACTAGATAGCCATCCCATAGATGCTCTGAATGTTATCATAACTGGGATCCTTACCCCCAGAAAGGTTATACCTTAAGGAGGTGGTTCAGACTAGTTAACAGTGTTCTAAAGTTTATGTCATAGACTCTATTTAAAATTTGACTATTCATCTATTATCATTTGTGATCAAATCTAGAGGAGAAAGAGACTTTAATACTTAACACTGGTCCTCTACACTCACAGCTGCAAACTTACCTCCATTACAGTTAGGATGAAGACTTCTGAAATGTCCTAGCTGTGTTGAGAAGTGAGAACAGTAACAATAATAAGGGTTTGTACATTTTGTCTTATACCTATGAGAAAGTTATTGTTTTTACATACATTTTACAGTGGAAGAACTGAGGTACAGTGGGAGAACTGAGGCTTAAGAATGATTTTTCTAAAGAACATTGGCTCATTGAAAAAGCAAGAGAGTTCCAGAAAAACATCTACTGCTTTATTGACTAGGCCAAAGCCTATGACTGTGTGGATCACAATAAACTGTGAAAAATTCTTAAAAAGATGGGAATACCAGACCACCTGACATGCTACCTGAGAAATCTGTACTCAAGTCAAGAAGCAACAGTTAGAACCAGACATGGAACAACAGATTGGTTGCATCTGAGAATGAGATGAGAAACGCTGGGCTAGAAGAAGCATAAGCTGGAATCAAGACTTCCAGGCAAAATATCAGTCACCTCAGATATGTAGATGACACCACCCTTATGGCAGAAAGTGAAGAAGAACTCAAGAGCCTCTTGATGAAAGTGAAAGAGGAGAGTGAAAAGTTGACTTAAAGCTCAACATTCAGAAAACTAAGATCATGGCATCTGGTCCCATCACTTCATGGCAAATAGATGGGGAAACAGTGGAAACAGTGGCTGACTTTAGAGCAGCTCCAAAATCACTGCAGATGGTGACTGCAGCCATGAAATTAAAAGACGCTTACTCCTTGGAAGGAAAGTTATGACCAACCTAGACAACATATTCAAAAGCAGAGACATTACTGTGCCAACAAAGGTCCATCTAGACAAGGCTATGGTTTTTCCAGTAGTCATGTATGGATGTGAGAGTTGGACGGTAAAGAAAGCTGAGCACCCAAGAATTGATGTTTTTGAACTGTGATGTTAGAGAAGACTCATGAGAGTTCCTTGGACTGCAAGGAGGTCCAACCATTTTATCCTAAAGGAAATCAGTCTTGAATATTCACTGGAAGGACTGATGCTGAAACTGAAACTCCAATTTTTTGCCCACCTAATGTGAAGAACTGACTCGCTGGAAAAGATTGAAGGTGGGAGGAGAAGGGGATGACAGAGGATGAGATGGTTGGATGGCATCACCGACTCGATGGACATGAGTTTGAGTAAGCTTCAGGAGTTGGTGATGGACAGGGAGGCCTGGCATGCGGCAGTCCATGGGGGTCTCAAAGAGTTGGACATGACTGAGTGACTGAACTGAACTGAAAGAACGTTTATTAAGAGTCAGTTTCATTATTTGAATCCCGTTGTCTGGATCCATCCAGAACCCAGCCTCATAATGTCTGTTCTGTGATATACTACACTGTATGCTTTCCACCTCTGTAACAGGGCTTTACTCATCATGTCCCCTTTGTCCTCCTGCTTATCTGGCCTCAGGTGACCCTTCCTCCAGTGGTCTGGCTCTGCTTTCAAGACTCTGAACCCTTGTCCTCTCCCTGGCACATGCTGTTTTGACCCTTAACTGGTGCTGGGCTTTTATTGTTGTTTCTATTCGAATTCCTCCTCTTCCTGACCAGATCCTCCCTCAGCTGCTTGAGGAGATATTGTCTAGCTCTTTATTCAGCCTCTAGCCTGTAGTAGGTGTTGGCATGTCTTAGCTGTTCAATTATATTCATTCATTCAACACACAGTATTGAATACCTATATGTGCTTGACTCAGAGATCCACAGCCGTCCAGCTGTTCCCAGTGTTTGAAGAGACGCAGAAACATGGTTTTAATGAGGCAGTTGTGCTGCTAGAGCAGTGCCCAAAGGCAGGGAGGTCAGGGAAGTCTCCTGAAAGAAAGGCTACCCCCGCAGAAGTTTCAATGAAGTCTATGATTAGAGAGGTCTGGTTAGCTTTCTACAGCTGGACATATAGACAGGGTGGACGGAAGGACAGTGAAAGTCCCCTGGGGCCCTGAACGTTCGATCAGCAGCTGAAGGAATCAGCACTGGTGTCCTAGGAGCCATCTGGCAGTACGTGCTTCAGTATCTTGATCACTTGGTCCTCTGGATGCGGCCCAGCGTGAACCTTTCTCATTCCAGATTCCACCCTCGCTGAACACGTAGCTGCAGCGTAGTCCTATTTCATAGTTCTTCAAGAAGGATACATAGTAAATTGGCTCATGTAAAGGCTTATAGTGTATTTTACCAGGCTAAAAAGAGCTAGAAATATTAGCTTCTCTTGAGTAACAATGTGGGCGTAGTATGGTAATGGCAAAATAATGCTACTTAATTCAGTTATCACTCTATAGACCAAGGAATATCTCAGAGCTAATGTTTATCCAAGCCTCACTGTAATTAAATTCACATTGCTAGCCTAGATATTGATTTGACTACGCTGGTTTAATAAGAGTAAATGATTTGGGTGGGAAGAGAGAGAAAGATGCGATTTTCAAGGGAAAAGGAAAAGAAAGACACAAGAAACTGACCTGCAGAATTGGATTACAACAATTCTGGCTGCTTACTGGGCATTTGTGTGCGTTTTTTGCCTCAACTCTGCCTGGTTAAATACTTTTCCAAAGCTTTCATGCTTGAATGAGTCCGTCGAGAAGTCTAGACTTCAAGAGCTATGCACAGGATTTTCTTTTCTTTTTTTCTTTTTTCCAACTGCATTCGTTTTTCCAAAGAAAAGGATCTTGCCTAAGGTACAAACATAATGAAAGGCCTGTGATGTGAAAGTCTGAAAGAAGTTGTTTATTTTTTATTTGTTCTTAAATTTTTAATATTCATACTTAATTACAACCTTAGGGAAGCCTTGAGCTCTCAATCTGACCTACTTCAAATCAGTGGAGAAAACAGCCAGATCTCCCCTAAGCAGCCATTTATAATAACTTTGACTCTTTCCTAAAACCCAGAGGAAATGTCTTTCTTGATCCTGGGCCAAGTTTGTCAGGAACTATTTGTGTTAATAAATCTTATTCATGTAAGGATTCAATCAAAAAAATCATATCATTAATCATAATATATAATTTGAATAAGGAACTTAAAAAGAACTTTAATTAGCTATTAGTGTCAAGTGATTTGAATGACAAATGTATTACTGCATTTTTTTTCTTGTTTAATTGGTCAGTGTTAAACATCTTAGGCATTTGGCAGAGTTTTGGAAAATGAAATTATATGCAGTCCCGTACAGGATCTGGGGTGTCCCTAAGGAATGCAGTTTAGGTATTGCTGTTTTCAGTTCAGTTCAGTCGCTCAGTTGTGTCCAGCTCTTTGTGACCCCATGAACCGCAGCACGCCAGGCCTCCCTGTCCGTCACCAACTCCCGGAGTTTACCCAAACTCATGTCCATTGAGTGGGTGATGCCATCCAACCATCTCATCTTCTGTCGTCCCCTTCTCCTTCTGCCCTCAATCGTTTCCAGCATCAGAGTCTTTTCAAATCAGTCAGCTCTTCACATCAGGTGGCCAAAGTATTGGAGTTTCAGCTTCAACATCAGTCCTTCCAGTGAACACCCAGGACTGATCTCCTTTAGGATAAACTGGTTGGATCTCCTTGCAGTCCAAGGGACTCTCAAGAGTCTTCTCCAACACCACAGTTCAAAAGCATGAATTCTTCGATGGTCAGCTTTCTTTACAGTCCAACTCTCACATCCATACATGACTACTGGAAAAACCATAGCCTTGACTAGATGGACCTTTGTTGGCAAAGTAATGTCTCTGCTATTTAAAATTCTGTCTAGGTTGGTCATAACTTTCCTTCCAAGGAGTAAGCATCTTTTAATTTCATGGCTGCAATCACCATCTGCAGTGATTTTGGAGCCCAGAAAAATAAAATCAGCCACTCTTTCCACTGTTTCCCCATCTATTTGCCATGAAGTGATGGGACCAGATGCCGTGATTTTAGCTTTCTGAATGTTGAGCTTTAAGTCAACTTTTTCACTCTTCTCTTTCACTTTCATCAAGAGGCTCTTGAGTTCTTCTTCGCTTTCTGCCATAAGGGTGGTGTCATCTGCGTAACTGAGGTTATTGATATTTCTCTTGGAAATCTTGATTCCAACTCGTGCTTCTTCCAGCCCAGCGTTTCTCATGAGGTACTCTGCATAGAAGTTAAATAAGCAGGGTGACAATATACAGCCTTGATGTACTCCTTTTCCTATTTGGAACCAGTCTGTTGTTCCATGTCCAGTTCTAACTGTTGCTTCCTGACCTGCATATAGGTTTCTCAAGAGGCAGGTCAGGTGGTCTGGTATTCCCATCTCTTTCAGAGTTTTCCACAGTCTATTGTGTTCCACACAGTCAAAGGCTTTGCATAGTCAATAAAGCAGAAATAGATGTTTCTCTGGAACTCTCTCGCTTTTTCGATGATCCAGCGGATATTGGCAATTTGATCTCTGGTTCCTCTGCCTTTTCGAAAACCAGCTTGAACATCTGGAAGTTCACGGTTCACGTATTGCTAATGCCTGGCTTGGAGAATTTTGAGCATGACTTTACTAGCGTGTGAGACGACTGCAATGGTGCAGCAGTTTGAGCATTCTTTGGCATTGCCTTTCTTTGGGATTGGAATGAAAACTGACCTTTTCCAGTCCTGTGGCCACTGCTGAGTTTTCCAAATTTGCTGGCATATTGAGTGCAGCACTTTCACAGCATCATCTTTCAGGATTTGAAATAGCTCAACTGGATTCCATCACCTCCACTAGCTTTGTTTGTAGTGATGCTTCCTACGGCCCACTTGACTTCACATTCCAGGATGTCTGGCTCTAGGTGAGTGGTCACACCATCGTGATTATCTTGGTCATGAAGATCTTTTTTGTACAGTTGTTCTGTATATTCTTGCCACCTCTTCTTAATATCTTCTGTTTCTGTTAGGTCCATACCATTTCTGCACTTTATTGAGCCCGTCTTTGCATGAAATGTTCCCTTGGTTATCTCTAATTTTCTAAAAGAGATCTTTAGTCTTTCCCATTCTATTGTTTTCCTTTATTTCTTTGCATAGATCACCGAGGAAGGCTTTCTTATCTCTCCTTGCTATTCTTTGGAATGCTGCAGTGAAATGGATATATCTTTCCTTTTCTCCTTTGCTTTTCTCTTCTCTTCTTTTCACAGCTGTTTGTAAGGCCTCCTCAGACAGCCATTTTGCTTTATTGCATTTCTTTTTCTTGGGGATGGTCTTGATCCCTGTCTCCTATACAATGTCACGAACCTCCGTCCATAGTTCATCAGGTACTCTGTCTATCAGATCTAGTCCCTTAAATCTATTTCTCACTTCCACTGTATAATCATAAGGGATTTGATTTAGGTCATATCTGAATGGTCTAGTTTCCCACTAGAAACCCACCTGACAGTCAGGAGACTCAAGAGACTGGATTTCGATCCTTTGGTGAGGAAGAGCCCCTGGAGCAGGAAATGGCAACCCTCTCCAGTATTGTTGCCTGGAAAATTCCATGGGCAGAGGAGCCTGGTGGGCTCCAGTCCATGGGGTCAAAGAGTCAGACATGACTGACTGAGTATTGCCTGCCTATCTTGTTGTGGTGGCTGACTAACTCCCCTGCTATTTGTCACTGAGAGTAGTCTCTATTTCTGTTCAGTTTGCAGTACCACACCCTTGGGGAGAAAGGAGAGGCATCTACCAGTGTCAAACATCCCATACATCTCTTGAATTTAGGGCTGTTGCCAGGATTCCTGCCAGGCAACGAAGCCTCTTCCCACAGAGTCCTAAAGATTTAGAGGAGATGGTAGCAGAGGCATTTATGGGAAGTTTTTCCTGGCTATGTTTTCATCGCCTCTATTTATTTTTGGAGAATACTTAGAACATGTGTTTTTATTTGCTGTCAGACCACGTTAAAGATAACTCCACTATGGAAACTTGCCCTCCAGCCCCACCCAACTCTGTCTCTCTTAAAGGCATACTTGACCCCTAGAAAGTGCCAGGTGTGGACCACTTTACTATCTATGGGCATTTCCATGCAATGTGTTCATATTTGACCTAGAAATGCTTTCTGGGTTGTTGCATAAATGTGATTCTTCCCATGGTCTTTCTCATTTCAGTCAAAGGCAACCCCATCCTTCCAATTGCTCAGCCCCCAAACTTGGTATCATGTTGGATTCCTCTTTGCTTTCATACTATAAATCAGCGTTCCCCAACCTTTTTGGCACCAGAGACTGGTTTTGTGGAAGACAAGTAAAGTGGCTCAGATAGTAAAGAATCTACCTGCAATGCAGGAGATTTGGGTTCGATCCCTGGGTCAGGAAGATTCCCCTGGAGGAGGAAATGGCAACCCATTTCAGTATTCTTGTCTGGGAAATCTCATGGAGAGAGGTGCCTGGCAGGTTACAGTCCCTGGGTCACAAAGGGTTGAACACAACTGAGCAACTAGCACATGGGTGGGGGATGATATCAGGATGATTCGAGCACATTTATTGAGACTTTATTTCTATTGTTATCATATTGTGATAATTTGGTAATGCCAGCGATGGGGAGCAACTGTAAATGCAGATGAGGCTTTGCTTGCTTACCGCCTGCTGTGGGGTCCCGGTTTCTAACCGGTTCTGGGAATTGGGGATCACTTCCCTAGATCTATACCATCAGGGGAAAAATGCCCTTGGCTTCACCTTCAGCAATAGCTGGAGGAATGTGACCTCTTCTCACCGCCCCCAGCCCATCCTCATCCCAGTGCCCTCACTGGATCATTACTGTGCCCACCCCCATCTCCCCACTCCCACCTGTCCTCCTGCCTTGTCTGTTCCTAAAACTGCAGGCACCTGTGACCCTTCTGAAGCATAAGCCAGCTCCTGTCCTTCCTGTGGACTCGGTGTGGCTCAAGCCCTGACTGCTGGAGGCACATGTGGGGACATGGAAAATGCTCTCAGGCCTGGGCTCCATCTGTGGAGACTTGGATTCACTTGGTTTTAAAAGTTCCACAGGTGACTGCAAAGCCATGGTTGAATCCTCAGGAAGATCTACCAGCCCTTCCCCACCCTCTGCCAGCTCTCTGACCTCATTTCCACAGCCCCCTCCCACCCTCACTGTGCACCCTCTCTTTGGCCTCTCTGCTCACCAGGAATGCTCCCACTTTGTGCTTGGAATTCTCTTCCAGTCCTGCCTGACTGGCTTTGCCTCCTTCAGATCTTTACTCAAATGTCACCTAAGCGAGGCCTCTGACCAGTTTATTTAAAATCAGATCCCCTGGACTGCCCCAAGCCCACCCTCCTTCTCCTCTTTCCTGTTTTATTTTCCTGCATTGCCTTCATCACTGGCTGACATCCCTTGTATTTTGAATGTTACTATGGAGTTCCACAAGGGCAGGAATTTTAGCAGGTTTTTTTTTTTTGTTTTGTTTTGTTTTTTTTTTTTGAGTTGTGTTCCTGGTGCCAAGAATAGTAGAAATAAATATTTGCAAATAAATATTCAATGAATGAAACACATGCAGGAAGGAGCTGTAAAGCTGCCCACGGAGGTGAGGAAAGGCGAGGACAGGCAAACAGTGCTGACAATGATTGGCTTCCCTGAGGCACGTTTTCTACTTTGTCCCCCAGTTTGCAACATTCTTTTTCACCCCCAGAAGAGCACAAGAAAGGCTTGGCCATATTATATCTAAGTTCCATTTCACGTATTTTCCTTTTATGTAAGGTGTTTACAGAACGATGTCCTGCTGGGCACAGGAGAAGCAGGAAGCAAGCCTGTCTCCTCTCAGCACCTGCTAACCCGGTGAGTGATGCCAATTAGTGGTGTGTCAAGGGCCTGAAAAGAATCAGACTGGGCTTAAAAGGGATCAGGCAGTAAGCCTGACACAGATTTAATAAGCTGTCTCCTACCTTCGGAGCAGGTTTTTTTTTTAATTTTTTGAACCTACTTCTGTCAAGAGGCATCCCGACTACTTTAGTGGATACCCAGCAGAGGTGCTGTTTACTCAGTGACTCCCGAGTGCAGTCAAAGATGACCTCTGGGGAGGGGTCATGTGGTCCAACAGGCCAATTAACTCTTCTCCTTGTCAATACGTGGAAACTTCCTGCAACTTCCATGGCAACGTATTTTCTGAATTAATTCCTGGTATGAGGAAAAAGCAGAGAAGGCAATGGCACCCCACTCCAGTACTCTTGCCTGGAAAATCTCATGGATGGAGGAGCCTGGTATGCTGCAGTCCATGGGTCGCTAAGAGTCGGACACAACTGAGCGACTTCACTTTCACTTTTCACTTTCACGCATTGGAGAAGGAAATGGCAACCCACTCCAGTGTTCTTGCCTGGAGAATCCCAGGGATGGTGGAGCCTGGTGGGCTGCCGTCTATGGGGTCGCACAGAGTCGGACACGACTGAAGCGACTTAGCAGCAGCAGTGGCAGCATGAGGAAAAAGTTACTTGACCACAGAGAACACCAGGCAAAAGGAGAAACCCGAAAGTGGTGGGGTGGGTACCACGAGGCTCGGTCACTCAGAAAACCCGCCTACTCCAGGTGATGGCCGACTGTGTGGCGGTGGATGGGAGGTGCTTGGTGAACTGTGAAACGCAAGACGACCTGATGATCGAAGACGGTGGCTGGGCCGGTGGCTGCCCAGGGAAGGTCGCCCTGGCGCAGTGGCCCCCACCTCCGTCAGTGTTTTCCAGAATCTCTCCTCCTTCCTTCTCCACCTGGACTCTTCCTTCTGCTCCATTGAGAGTTGGTGTAATATCAAAACCAAGAGAGCAGGGGCCAGAGCACTGCTTTTGGGAGATGATTACTTCTCTTGCCATTTTATACCCTATATTGCTAAAGCACTTTTTTTCAGGTCTGCGCCATGTCATCAACTTAATTTCTGACTATTAATACTAACATTGAGGAATAAGAAATGATGATGAAAAATGAATAGCTAACATTTGGTGCGCACTTGCCAAAGCACAGCCTCTTTTTAAAGTGTTTTCCAGGTAATCCTCCTAACGACTTCTGAGTTCGGGATTACTTTGAAAGCCCCTGGCCTGCACTCAGACTGAAGCACAGAAATTAGAAACTTGCCGAAGGTCATCCAGCCGGTCAAGGGTAGAACCAGTGCTCATACACATTTCATTTAATCTAGGCAACGCCACACTGAAGTAAGCACTGTGAAGCCATCTTGCCTAGGACTGAAAATGGAAAGAAATGAATTACTCACCCAAGGCCATATGGCTATTAACTAAGAAGTTAAGATACGAACCTGTTTGTCTGGCTTCAAAACCCTTGGCTGTACTTTAATTGGTTTCTTGGGTAAAGCCAACTCTTTTTGATTCATTATTAATATTCTGAATTTGGTATTACCATAAGTTTTGCAGCAAGCAGGCATCCAGATATCCCTAGATATTAGGTAAAGAGTCTATCATACTTAGCTTCATTTTAAAAACAGCCAGTCATCAAAGTCTGAGTAGCAGCACCTTTGAGTTGAAAAGAATGATGACTCTAGGCACCCAAGACTGGTCTGTGCACACTGGGCACAGTGCCAGGTTCTTGCTGATAGAGTGCAAAGAAGTGCGCCATCTCTGTGAGGCAGGCATCAAAAGACCCATTCTCAGATGGGAAAATTTGCCTGAGGCTACATAACAGAGCTTGCACCTAGCTGAGAGGGGATATGATTTTATATCCCTCGACCAAAGCACACGGTCCTCTCTCCACCTGTGGTTCGTGCAAAAGCCATGTGCTTCAGGTACCGCAGGTATCTTAAAGAAAGAAAGAAAGAAAGTGAAGTTGCTCAGTCGTGTCTGACTCTTTGCGACCCCATGGGCTGTAGCCTACCAGCCTCCTCTGTCCATGGGATTTTCCAGACAATAGTCCTGGAGTGGATTGCCATTTCCTTCTCCAGGGGATCTTCCCAACCCAGGGATCGAACCTGGGTCTCCCACATTGTAGACAGATGCTTTACCATCTGAGCCACCAGGGACATCAGGTGTCTTAGCCACATCGTTATTTTTTCTTTATAACAAAAGAACTAAGAATGCTTGTCATTGCATCAGGAGCTTTTTGAGTGTGAACCCTTTCTGGGCTTGTCTGAATCCTTCTGAACAGGCAGCAGGTTGTTCACTGGTCCCAGATAGCCATCTCAGGAAAAATGCTACTATTGGCCACCAGGAAGCCTCTTGAAAATTGAAGATATTCATCATAAACCTAGCTTTTCTGTTGGGAAACAATTCTGAGAGCATATCCTACACAAACTAGGTCTAGGACACCTGGATTCCTATGCCAAAAAGCAGATATGGAATCCATTTGGTCCAAAGGCCCTTCTTTATGCTAATGGATAGATTAAGTTTGTTTATTCATTGTTTTAAATGTTCATATTCAGTTCTTTCCAGAAAGTGTTTATTGACAGCTGGATAAAAATAAACTGAATGTGTCCAATAAAAGTATTTCTGAAAATATAAATAGCATCTTTTTCTTCCCATGTCTCTCCCTCCCTCCCTCCCTCCCTTCCTTCCTTTTTCTCACTCTTTCTTTTTAAATTAAATCACTACATGTTTAATAATTACTTTGGTTCTAATCTAGAAAGGCTTTAGTATTACTCTCCTAGACTAATACATTCTTTAGAATCTCATTTTTGGACTCTGCTAATATATGCCATTTATAGTCTGAAAACACATTGTGTTTTATCATTCAGCTCCGTTTCTAATGTTAAATTCAACTCATTACTATCACTAGTCTTTCTTTTTATAATTTATTTTATTGAACTATAGTTGATATACAATGTTGTATTAGTTTCTGCTGTACTGCAAAGTGATTCAATTACATATACATGTGTATATATATATTTTCATATTCTTTTCCCTTATAGTTTATTACAGGATATTTAATATAATTTCTTCTGTTATACAGCAGGACCTTGTTTATCCATTCTATATATAATAGTTTGCTTCTGCTTCCATCCTAAAGGAGATCAGTCCTGGGTGTTCATTGGAAGGACCGATGTTGAAGCTGAGACTCCAATACTTTGGCCACCTGATGCGAAGAGCTGACTCATTTGAAAAGACCCTGATGCTGGGAAAGATTGCGGGCAGAAAGAGAAGGGGACCACAGAGGATGAGATGGCTGGATGGCATCACTGACTCGATGGACATGAGTTTGAGTGAACTCCGGGAGTTGGTGATGGACAGGGAGGCCTGGCGTGCTGTGATTCATGGGGTCGCAAAGAGTCGGACACGACTGAGCGACTGAACTGAATTCTAAATTCCCAGTCAATCTTTCCCCCACCCTCTCTCCCTCTTGGCAACCACAAGTCTGTTCTCTATGTCTGTGAGTCTGTTTCTGTTTCATGGGTAAGTTTACTTATGTCATATTTTAGATTCCACATTTAAGTGGTATCATATGCTATTTGTCTTTCTCTTTGTGACTTATTTCACTTAGTATGATAATCTCTAGGTCCATCTACGTTGCTGCAGATGGTATTATTTCACTCTTTTTTATGGCTGACCACCTGTCTTTCTTTAATGGTATGTAACCAGTAGAGATTTCATTTCCTGTTTCCTAAAGTTGCTGCCTTGTCAGAGCGAGAGGGAGATACTCACATTCAGTTCCCTCAACCTCCTTTCCACTAACTTAAATATTCCTTTAGATATCATGAAATATCCCACAATATTGTCACAATCCACATTCAAAATCATGATAGCTAATATTTGAAATGTTCCTGAGAAACAATTATATGGCTTAAACTTGGTTTACAAAATATGTAGATCATTAGCACACGATACTCAGTTTTTCCTTTGTTTTCAGGAACAAGACAGATTTGTTGACTGTCTGACATAACACAGTGGAAGTCCTCTAATCATTGTAGGTCTGAAACTTTAATCCAGGCATTCCCATTCCCAGTTCATTGCTTTAAAAGCCTTTAAGAATAATAACAGCATCTATGATAACTCAATCTTTCCCAGCCTCAAAGCAGTTTTAAAAATTAAAAATCGCTGGCTTTAAAAATTAAAAATCACAGCCAGTCACAGATGATCTGTTCCATTGAGGGGAAACGTTCCCTAACGCAAACTATTTATTTTTGTGACACAAAAGGCATCCTTTCCTGAAGCATCTGATAACCAAGATTTTACATGATGGAACAACCTCTTAAACAGTATATTGGTTTCTCTGGAGACAAAATTTTTGTAACATATTCTTTTCTTTTTAAATAATGACATTTTCTCCCTAATTTACCCTATTTTTATTGGTTAGATTCTTCTATAAGAATATGGTTATCTTATAATGGTACTGATATACATTTAAAAATTAAGCACTCAAACAGGCACTGGCTTCTGGGTAAAGATGAAAATAACCGATAGTTATCTTTTAAACAGTGTTTCCTAGGTCAGTCTATATCTCAGTCATTTTCATAGCAGAACATTAAAATTGCAGTTCTTAGAATTATTTCGATCTGCTCCCTCAGGTTTCTTGACTTCTTTTCTGGCAGAGAGTGAGGCCGCATTACTGTGACCTTGAGGTTTCAGTCAGTCTTTTGAGATCAACCATATAACCTGTCACCTAAAAATAATAATTAAAAACAATTCCTTTCACTTCCCATTTAACTTTCCTGAACTCTGTTAATCTGAAGAAGGGGAATTAGAGGCAGAACCCAATTTTGTCTTGCATAAAGCACATTTAATGGTGCAACCCTTTAGGACTGCACTCCAAATTCTCCTTAGATTGCCTCCAGGCATTTTTTCCAGTGTTTGTGCCCACAATTCTCTCTCAACAATGCATTCCAATATGGCCTAGTCAGGGTCTTTAAAGAGGCACCCAGAGTATTCTCCCTGGTATTTTCCACTGATTGATAGTCTATTAATCCTAAAATGATTGAGTAAAAATCTCACTTCTATGAAGCCATCTTTGACTTCTTTCATTCATATGTGAAAGTAACATTTTCTGAACCAGGTCTGATTTAAGCCCTCCTTTAAAGATTCCTTTGAAGCAGAGAAGGCATATTAATTTAATCTGCATCTAGAAAAGATCTTTATGGTAATGATGCTGAGAGGGATTGGGTGCGGAGAAGGCAAGAATGGAAGTAGGGGGAAAAGAGAGGACTTTGCAGTGGACCAATATCAAAAGCAGGATTTTTTTTTTTTTTTCCTTTCAAGCTTTAAACTTTTTCTTTTGCATTGGGGTATAGCCAATTAGGGGCTTCTCCAGTGGCTAAGTGGTAAAGAATCTGCCTGCAATGCAGGAGATGCTGGTTTGATCCCTGGGTCAGGAAGATCCTCTAGGTGGTGGGCACAACAGCCCACTCTAGTATTCTTGCCTGAAGAATCCCATGGACAGAGGAGCCTGGCAGGCTACCGTCCATAGGGTCAGAAAGAGTCACACATGACTGAAGCAACTGAGCATGCACACATGGCTGATTAGGGCTTCCCAAGTGGTGCTAGTGGTAAAGAACCTGCCTTACAATGCAGGAGATGTAAGAGACATAGGTTCGATCCCTGGGTTTGGAAGATCCCCTTGGAGGAGGTCATGGCAACCCACTCCAATATTCTTGCCTGGAGAAACCCATGGGCAGGGGAGCCTGGTGGGCTGCAGTCCATAGGGTTGCAAACAGTCTGACACGACTGAAGCAACTTAGCGTGTGCATGGCCGATGAAAAATGTTGTAATTTCAGGTGAACAGTGAAGGGACTCAGCCATACATATACATGTATCCATTTTCCCCCACAGGACAGGGATTTTTTTTAAAAATTATTTTTTAATTAGTAAATAAAATTTTTAATCATGTCTTGGTACATACACACACAACTGAAGTGCAAACAAAAGCATCACAGAATAATACCCTTAGCATTATGCAGCCTAATGTTTTGTATTATTTACTATTTTATTCCACTTATTTGTTTTATAAAATCATCAACACTTTAATAGTTCACACTAAGTATACATTCTCATTCTAAGTCAGTTGTGGTTCCACTACATGTTGTCTTCACCCAGGACTTAAGATGATGAAGCTGATTCCATCTAGAACATTCCCATTTCTTGTGGTATATGAAGAAACATTTGGTGAGCACTCGCCAAAGCACAGCCTCTTTTTTAAGTGTTTTCCAGGTAATCCTCCTAACAACTTCTGAGTTAGGGATTACTTTGAAAGCCCCTGGCCTGCACTCAGACTGAAGCACAGAAATTTAGAAACTTTTTAAGACTTCATTGACTGAAATTAGACAAATCATTTCTAGCTCACATAAGGGTAATAATAAAGAAATGCACAAAGCATATTAGAATAACAAAGAAGAGTGGTCATACTGAGTATCCAGAAAAGCTTTCCTAAGGATGTAATACCCCATGACAATCCTTGGAGCATGAGTTTGAGATGGAGCACAGGTTTGTGAGGTGAAGTGGAATGGGAGGAAGGGGATTCCAGCTCAGTTGGAGGGAGTAGCATGGGTGAAAGCCAAGAGATTTGAGAGAATCTGATATTTCAGTGCCAGGAGTTTGGTTTTGCCAGAACCGTAGTAGAGGATGGTTAGAGAGGTGGGAACTCCACAAAGGGGACACTAGAAGGATAGGCAGAAGTCAGATCCTGAAGATCCCCAAGTCATTTCAACATTATTCTGAAAGATATAAGATCAACCTGTGGATTTCAGCAGCTCAAGTGATAGGAACAGATGTGTACTGAAGGGTAGCAGAATATGCCATCCCCAAAATGCCACTTTGGCATAAGGATTATTTTGTGCTAAAGGCAATTCAGAAGAAGCAGATACCAGAAAAGCTCTCTACTTTCCTCCTATTTATCTAAAACAGAACATAAATTTCTAAGGTGTCCCCCTCCCCTTTACTAGGAAGGACAGAAGTTAAAATCACTGGAAACAACTCTAAATCCTTATTAGCCCAGAGACAGCACCAGAAGAATCTATAGAACAGAATTTAACTAGTCCTTATCTTCTATTGGTTCTCCCATAGTTCTCAAAGTCTTTTTCCTTTGTCTGGTGACTTCACTAAAAATTTATAGTTCTTCTGTTAAGTGATATAAGCCCAAATTCTAACCAACCCCTTGAGTTACTCATCACTGAGAATTCCCATGTATATGCATGATGTACATGTTGATACACTTCTGTTTGTTTTTCTCTTATTACTCTGCTTTTATTAGTCTAATTTGAAATATATGAACCTAAGATAACAGAAGCAGAAGATATTAAGAAGAGGTGGCAAGAATACACAGAACCACTGTACAAAAAAAATCTCACAACCAAGATAATCACAATGGTGTGATCACTCACCTAGAGCCAGACATACTGGAATGTGAAGTCAAGTGGGCCGTAGGAAGCATCACTACAAACAAAGCTAGTGGAGGTGATGGAATTCCAGTTGAGCTATTTCAAATCCTGGAAGATGATGCTGTGAAAGTGCTGCACTTAATATGCCAGCAAATTTGGAAAACTCAGCAGTGGCCACAGGACTGGAAAAGGTCAGTTTTCATTCCAATCCCAAAGAAAGGCAATGCCAAAGAATGCTCAAACTACCACACAATTGCACTCATCTCACACGCTAGTAAAGTCATGCTCAAAATTCTCCAAGCCAGGCATTAGCAATACATGAACCATGAACTTCCAGGTGTTCAAGCTGGTTTTAGAAAAGGCAGAGGAACCAGAGATCAAATGGCTAACATCTGCTGGATCATGGGAAAAGCAAAAGAGTTCCAGAAAAACATCTATTTCTGCTTTACTGACTATGCCAAAGCCTTTGACTGTGTGGATCACAATAGACTGTGGAAAATTCTGAAAGAGATGGGAATACCAGACCACCTGACCTGCCTCTTGAGAAACCTATATGCAAGTCAGGGAGCAACAGTTAGAACTGGACTTGGAACAACAGACTGGTTCCAAATAGGAAAAGGAGTCCATCAAGGCTGTATATTGTCACCCTGCTTATTTAACTTCTATGCAGAGTACATCATGAGAAACGCTGGGCTCGAAGAAACACAAGCTGGAATCAAGATTGCCAGGAGAAATATGAATAACCTTAGATATGCAGATGACACCACCCTTATGGCAGAAAATGAAGAGGAACTAAAAAGCCTCTTGATGAAAGTGAAAGAGGAGAGTGAAAATGTTGGCTTAAAGCTCACCATTCAGAAAACGAAAATCATGACATCTGGTCCTATCACTTCATGGCAAATAGATGGGGAAACAGTGGAAACAGTGTCAGACTTTATTTTTTGGGGCTCCAAAATCACTGCAGATGGTGACTGCAGCCATGAAATTAAAAGATGCTTACTCCTTGGAAGGAAAGTTATGACCCACCTAGATAGCATATTCAAAAGCAGAGACATTACTTTGCCAACAAAGGTCCGTCTAGTCAAGGCTGGAGAAGGCAATGGCACCCCACTCCAGTACTCTTGCCTGGAAAATCCCATGGATGGAGGAGCCTGGTGGGCTGCAGTCCATGGGGTCGCTAAGAGTCGGACACAACTGAGCGACTTCATTTTCACTTTTCACTTTCATGTATTGGAGAAGGAAATGGCAACCCACTCCAGTATTCTTGCCTGGAGAATCCCAGGGACGGGGGAGCCTGGTGGGCTGCCATCTATGGGGTCGCACAGAGTCGGACACGACTGAAGCAACGCAGCAGCAGTCAAGGCTATGGTTTTTCCAGTAGTCATGTATGGATGCGAAAGTTGGACTGTGAAGAAAGTTGAGCACCAAAGAATTGATGGTTTTGAACTGTGGTGTTGGAGAAGACTCTTGAGAGTCCCTTGGACTGCAAGGACATCCAACCTGTCCATTCTGAAGGAGATCAGCCCTGGGATTTCTTTGGAAGGAATGATGCTAAAGCTGAAACTCCAGTACTTTGGCCACCTCATGCAAAGAGTTGACTCATTGGAAAAGACTCTGATGCTGGGAGGGATTGGGGGCAGGAGGAGAAGGGGACGACAGAGGATGATATGGCTGGATGACATCACTGACTCGATGGACCTGAGTTTGAGTGAACTCTGGGAGTTGGTGATGGACAGGGAGGCCTGGCGTGCTACAATTCATGGGGTTGCAAAAAGTTGGACATGACTGAGCGATTGAACTGAACTGAACTGAAGATAGGTAAAGACAATTTTTCTTCCCCTGAATAATTTAGAAAGAGCTTTCTGATTGCAGTGAGGAAGGAGTAACTGATTAGTTAGAGTACTATAAGAAGAACCCAAGGAAGAGATGATAAAGATTGAATTAAGATATGGTGATGGAGATGGAGAAGCGGCTATAGTTGGGAGACTTTAAGATGCTAGGATTGACAGGATTGATGCCTGATTAGATGAAGGAAGATTGAAGACAGCATCAGACTTTTTTCTGACTTATAGCATGGGTGGTACAGTAAAGGATGGTGCCAATCTCCAAAATTGAGGATGTATTTGAGGGAGAAGAAGATGAGTTTTGTTTTGGACATGTTGAATATGAGTAGCCCGTAGGCCATCACAGCAGAAATGTCTGGTGCAAAGATGAATGAAGATGCTTGGAGCTCAGAAGAAAGAACTGAGCCAGAGATTTAGATTTTGGTGATGAGTCCACATTTAGTTAGTAGTTCAAGCCGTGGGAGTGGAAGAAACAAATCAGTGAGTATCTAGCAAGAGAAGAGAGGATGATGGAGCAGAGGAGACAACAATATCTGAGTTGCTGAAAGACCAGGAGCCAGAAAAGACAGGAGCCAAAAGAGGCAAGAGCCAAAGCAGCGAAGGATGGTATCACTGAGGCCAAGTGAGGAAAAGGAGACGGTTTCCAGCAGAGCCAAATACATCAGAGAGATCAAGGAAGAGAAAGCCCGTGAATGTTCACTGGATTTAGAAACAGGTGACCTTGGCAGAAGTAGTTAGGTGGAGGAGGAGGGCATATGCAAGTGGGCTGAGGAATACATAGGAAATAAGGAAGTGCAGACATCTCTTTCAAGAAGTTTGGATGCGAGGGAAGGAGAACAAAAGATAAAGCCTGAGCTATGCAGAGAGAATCCAGAACCAAGAGCTTGGATTCAAGAAATTAAAAAGGTATGGATACATTTAAATGATGGAATGGAAAAAAACAGAAGAGGAGAGAGAATGAATACCTAGTTAAGACAGGGCATAAAAATAGCAAAGCAAAGGTATGAGACGGAAGGAAGGAAGAAAGGAGGGAAGAAGGAAGGAAGGAAAGCAGGGAAGAAGGAAGGAAGGAAAGCAGGGAAGAAGGAAGGGAGGGAGGGAGGCGGGCAGTGAATGCACGGTGCACACAGAAGGGCTGTCTCTTCAAAGAAGAGAGAAAAGGAAAAAACAACAAGATTTGGAGGACTGGGTAGGAAGTTGAGGAAACCTTTTCCTGAAGATCTCAATTTCTAAGTGAAACAGGAAAGTGACAGATTGGGGAAGAACTTAAAGAAAGTTGAGAAGATTTGAAACATTCATTGGGATTGTAAGGGAGGAAAAACTTCCTCTACCCTCTTAGGTTCATTCACTGATTCTTATGAATTAAACCAACAAAAGACATAATAGCAAGAGAAAAGACAGATTTTTATTCACACACACACAGAAGTTCACAGGAAAAAATATGTGACTCAGGAAGGTGATAGAATTTGGAGCTTATATACTATCTTATAGGGGAAGGGGAGCTGGAGAAGGGAAGACTTCTGGGGAAAATAAATGGGCCCTTTGGTGACTAAATGGCAGATATAATAGTTTTATGACGTCTGCTTAGATGATCTCTTATCTTGGTACCAATTTCTTTCTCCAGTGCTAAGAGTCAATCTTGTCTAAGGGAAAGGGATTTATGACAACTGAGTGCTTTTGGGAGGCTCTGCTTTCGTGCAGATAGGCAGAGTTCAGAAAAATATCTCTTCCTGAATCTGTTGATTCTCAAATACCTTTAGCGCAAGATAATTTTTATGAAAAGTGGCATATTCTGGACCCGTACATGGAAAATAAGATAAAGATATAACTAGGGAAATGTAGAGATTTTTCAAATTGAAGAAAACAATATGTCTGTACATTTGTGTACTTCTTCCCCAGCAGGACCCAGCAGGGTAGGCGTAGGAGCAGAGAAAGTGGACCCATGTTTCATTTCTCCACATTGCTGGGATGGGAGGACCAGTGGTTAAGGGAGTTCAAGGTGCTCTTTAGCCTGGGAGTGGATGACTATTCACTTAGCAACTATTGGAAACAAGATGGTGTTGTGGCCTGAATGCTTGTGCTCTCTCCCCCGAGATTCATACGTTGAAGCCCTAATGCCCATGAGGCTGTATTTGGAAACAGAATCTCTGATGATGTGATTAAGATGTGATGAGGCCATAAGACGCTTCCTCCTTGGAAGAAAAGTCATGACAAACCTAGACAGTGTATTAAAAAGCAGACATCACTTTGCTGACAAAGGTTCATTGTCAAAGCTACGGTTTTTTCAGTAGTCATGTATGGATGTGAGAATTGGACCATAGAGAAGGCTGAGTGCTGAAGAATTGATGCTTTCGAACTATGGTGCTGGAGAAGACTTGAGAGTCCCTTGGACAGCAAGGAGATCAAACCAGTCAATCCTAAAGGAAATATTCACTGAATATTCACTGGAAGGACTGATGCTGAAGCTGAAGCTCCCATACTCTGCCCACCTGATGTGAAGAGCCGACTCACTGGAAAAGACCCTGATGCTGGGAAAGATTGAGGGCAGGAGGAGAAGGGGACAACAGAAGATGAGCTGGTTGGATGGCATCATCAACTCAATGGACATGAGTTTGAGCAAACTCCAGAAGATAGTGAAGGACAGGGAAGCCTGGCATGCTGCAGTCCATGGGGTCGCAAAGAGTTGGACATCACTGAGTGACCGAACAACAACAATAGGCCATAAGATAATCCTTATCTGATAGGATTAGTGTCCTTATAAAAAGAGACACCAGAGAGCTGTCTCTCAGGCACACACAAGGAAAGTCCTGGTCCTTTTGTGTGAGGACGGATGAGAAAGCAGCCATCCACAAGCCAGGAAGAGTGCTCTCTCCTGAAACTCAATCAGCCAAAACCTCGATCACGGACTTCCAACCTTCAGAACTGTGAGAAAATAAGTTTCTGTAGTTTAAAACACCTAGTCTAGGGCTTTTGTAATGACTGCCGTAGCAGACTAATTCCCATGGACAGGGAAAGAAGTGCAGACAGGTTAGGCAAAAGAGTGGAGAAACTCTTAAGGATGTTGAGGAACGAAGCAATGGCTGCAGTGAGGAGAGGAACCTGCGGGAGGGAGTGTCTGTTAGAATTTGTTAATTGTCGAGGAATAGCAGCTCCAGGGATGACAAGCTCTAGGATTGTAGCTAAATGGTGGTAGAGGAAATGGGGTTGTGACCGCCAAGAACTGTGAGGCTAAGGCTTGGAGGTCATCTATGTGGACTCAGAAGTCCCCTTGGCTGATGACAGGGCCTGAGATGAGAAGGATGTATGAGTTAAGAAGAGACATGCTTGCTGCTGTAGTAAGAATCCTCACATTTCTGTGACTTGGCTGAATAAAAGTTTGTTTCTGTCTCATGTCACAGTCCAGTTTGGGTCAGGCCGCTCTCCTGACGGCTCTGCTCCAAGCAGAGTCTCAGAGACGGGGACACAGCTGTGGTGGTCATTCATTTCCAGCAAGTATCGCCTGATACAAAATGTCGATACAAAATGTAGAAAAGATAGCACGCGCGCACACACACACACACACACACACACACACCCCAGCATCTCACTTATGAATATGGATGAAAACATTTAAATATAATGCCAGCAGTAATAAAAGAAAAATGCAGCATGACCCAGCAGAGTTTATTTTAGGAGTGAAAAAGAGAGGATCTATCTACATGGGCCTGGCTGAACTAGATGCAATGGAAACATTTGCTTTGTTCACCCTCCTGTATCTCATCCAAACACTTGTATATCATAAAGTCAGAAATAGTGGCCCTCCACTTCAGCAACCAACAATGACATAAATCTGTGAAGACACTTCGCTCAACTGAAATGCACTCTGTAGGAGTAAGGAACTTCTGAGCGCAGAGGACCCCAGGCTGGGTGTTGTTTAGGACAAGACGTTTAAGACAAGGTTTCTCTTCTCCTAGAAAGCTAAGAAAAGATGCAAACAACATCAAGTGTAAGGCCCAGCAGCCAGACAGACCATGTTTAGAGTTGAGAGGGAGAGAAGATAATCTCCAGGCCTTGTCTGTTGCAGAGAAACCAAATCATTGCATTTTCTCTCTGGGGCCCTGGGAGGCTGCCTTTCCCAGCCCCCGCTGCTTCTGGGAGGAGTCAGATAACAGCTCTGGTCCCTGGACCAAGGGCAGGAGTGATACCTGCCACCGTTAACTTTGGCCCTTAAGTGTTCTTCAGGGTCCCACTCTCTCTCCCCTATTTGTGCAAAGAATAAACAAATGTCAGTCGTCACACACACACACACCAAAAGAAAAAAAAGCCAAATAGTTTTCCAATCTCCTATTCAAAAAAAAAAAATTATTTGGCTGTCAGGTCTTAGTTGCGACACACATCTTTGGTCTTCATTGCAGCATGCAGGATCTTTAGCTTCAGCACATGAACTCTCAGTTGTGATGTGTGGGCTCTAGTTCCCTGACCAGGGATCAAACCTGGGCCCCCTGCATTGGGAGAGCAGAGTCTTAGCCACTGGACCAGCAGGGAAGTCCCCCCCGCCCCTCCTATTTTCTTAATCTATTCATTCATTTAAACAGTGTTTGTTATTTGCCCATTATATGTTAGGAGCTGTACTCTCATGGAGCTTACATTCTAAGATGACTGGTAAATTCTAGGAGTTTTTCCATTTTATTTTGTTATTCAGAAGTCCCTTATTGGATTTATTAATTCAGTTTTCTAATTACTTAATATCACTCTTCAGCCTGACTGCTTTATTGTTCCCTCCTTGCCTTAAGATTGTTTTGTAGCTTTTTAAAAAATTCCATATATTGGCTAATTTTTCATCTCCTCCTGTTTAATAATAACAGTTTTAAGGGTACACATGAAATCATTTCATGCACACATTTAAAGTTTGTTAAATTAACTGAATACCCATGAATGAATATTCCTCAGTATTACCAATCCTATGACTTACACAGAGGATGCAGTCAAGTCAGAAAACTGTCTGCAGGAGTTCCAAAACTTAGAGAACACGTGAATGATTTTAACATTTTCTCAACTATTGACAAAGGAATGAAAAGCACTGTTTGTTTTTAAAAAATCAATATGATCAATACACTCCACGAGTGATTATAGATTTTATCAAGATGTATGTGGGTCTCGCTTTCATTTTAGAGCCAATTCTCTATATTTATTTACTTATAAGCAGTCCTTATAGCTCAGTCAGTAAAGGTTCTGCCTGCAATGCAGGAGATTTGGGTTCAATTCCTGGATTTGGAAGATCCCCTGGAGAAGGAAATGGCAACCCACTCCAGTATTCTTGCCTGGAGAATCCCATGGACAGAGGAGCTTGGCAGATTACAGTCCATGGGGTTGCAAAGATTTAGACAGAACTGAGCGATTAACACTTTCACTTTCACTTCTTAATGCATCTTTATCCACTCAGACTGCTAATATAAAGTCCAGCAGGAATGCATCACAATCAGTATGCTACAGAACACTCCTGGCCCACCTGTGCTTATATCACCCAACCCTCGTTCCCTCTCAACAACAACAGAAAGTGTAGAAACAATAACCGGCTTGCTTTTGATTAAGCTTAACTGGTAAGAGTCAAAGAGCTGAGGTCACTGGGAGAGCTGGGCAGTGCACATAGTGAGTACTTAGTACATTTTTGGTGAATTAACCAAACAATTGCATTCTGACTTCAAGTCACCGGCTCCTTCTACTTCATGCCCTCACAGCTGTGAGGCTCAAGTGAGAAACACATGGAAGAGCTTGGCAAACTGCCACGTTAGTACCACTATTATGGTTTTAATGCTCCGTAAGGGAATGGCACCCCACCCCAGTACTCTTGCCTGGAAAATCCCATAGATGGAGGAGCCTGGTGGGCTGCAGTCCATGGGGTCGCTAAGAGTCGGACACGACTGAGCGACTTCACTTTCACTTTTCACTTTTATGCATTGGAGAAGGAAATGGCAACCCACTCCTTGCCTGGAGAATCCCAGGGACGGCGGAGCCTGGTGGGCTGCCGTCAAAGGGGTCGCACAGAGTCGGACACGACTGAAGCGACTTAGCAGCAGCAGCAGCAGCAGCTGCTGCGTTGTGACCCTAAGGCGTAATGCTCGACAGCACCACCAGAGGGCGGCAGACCCGCTCTACTGCTCTGAAACAATATTCCATGGCAAGAGTACTGGAGTGGGTTGCCATTTCCTTCTCCATGAAAAACCTCAGTGAATACGTTTTATATGGAAAAGGAAATACTCTTGTTCTATCTAAAGCTTATTAAAATAATTTTTTTCTCGGTACTCTGCAAGATCCCGTCATCTTTCAGTTCGTTTCAGTTCAGCCGGTCAGTCGTGTCCGACTCTTTGTGACCCCATGGACTGCAGCATGCCAGGCTTCCCTGTCCATCATCAACTCCCAGATCTCGCTCAAATTCATGTCGTGGAGTCTGTGATGCTATCCAACCATCTTATCCTCTGTCTTCCCCTTCTCCTCCTGTCTTCAGTCTTTCCTAGCATCAGGGTCTTTTCCAATGAGTCAGTTCTTTGCATTAGGTGCTGCAAAATGGCTTAGAAAGTGAGTCACATTAGGGTCTCACGCATTCCCTGCTCAACAGATAGGGTTGCAGAAAATGTTTATTTCTTCCTTAGGTTAATCAGCTTTGGAGAAATAGATAGTGGATCAATGGTCTGCGATGGGAGAAACATTGATGTGTGCCTTTGTTTCCCCAAACATTTTAGAATAAATTACCTCCTGGAACATGATCTCATGAAAATAATTAACACTGGTTTGGCAGTTACTTTGTATCAAGCCCTGTTCTTATTGCTTCTTGCCAGGTAGGTATGATAATTATCTCCATTTTATGCATGAGGAAACTAGCAAAAAGAGGTTAGGTATTTAAGGTAAGGTTGTTCAGCTAGGAAGGGGAAGAATAGTTTGGCTTCAGAATGTGTACTCTTAACCACCGAACTATGCTACTCTTCAAAAATGATGGCTTTCCCCCAAATCCCATAATTGGGGCTAGATTGCTGGGGCAGTTTTGCACCTAACTCTGTACATGGCTTCATACTGAAGGCATGGATTATTTTCAAATTATCAAAAGGATTCCTAGTAATTCAGTTTGTAAGGAGGAAAGTCTGAAATGCAAAGCAGACACTCAACTTCGTGTGTGCATGCTCAGTTGCTAAATCAGTGTCTGACTCTTTGCAACACCATGGACTGTAGCCCACCAGGCTTCTCTCTCTATGGGATTTCCTGGGCAAGAATGCTAGAGTGGGTCACCACTTCCTCCTCCAGGGGATCTTCCCAACCCAGGGATCAAACCTGTGTCTCTTGCATTGGCAAGTGGATTCTTAACCACTGAGCCACCTAGGAAGCCCTAAGAACTCAGGGATGATATTAATTGGGGCATAGCCTTCCATGAAGTTGAAATTATGTAGCTGAAATTTCTTTTAAGGGGAGTCATGACAGCTTTCAGAGTAGATCGTTACAGACTTTAGAACTCTCACAAGAATGTTAAGGACAAAGTTGCTGTGCCTCACTGACTTGTCTGAGTCTCTATTAGCAGAGCTAGAATTTGAATCCAAGGACCTAAAATTCCCAGTGCCAAGTGCAGAACTCTGTATAACAAAGTTTCCCCCCTTCAGAATAAAATTCTCTTTCTTCCTGGCCATCTTCCAGGGCCTTCAGCATTCACGAGAGAGAAGAGTGGAGATGTTTCTCTCAGTGTGAACTTAGCAAAATAGATGAAAGAGCTTCCCCAGGTCCCCATGCACTTTAATGGGACTTTGTGCCTCCCTTGGTTCCTTCTGTTAGTGATCAGACAAATGCTTCCGATTTGCATCAAGCGTGGAGAAAGCGCTGAGATTTTGCCTACTGGCAAGCTAACTCGTTCACTTGCTGAAGTTTAATGGATGCTGGTAGAAAAGCCAAACCTCCTGGGTCAGAGACAAAGGACAGTTCATTATTCATATAGCAAAACTGTAGTTGCCAGACTCAGCATTTTTTGCACCAGCTCCCTAAGCTCCAACTTCCAAAAGGGTAATAGAAAAAGACCAGATGATACCCGTGAATCCAGCAGATTGTGTCCCGGGAGAAGAACTCTGACCTGAATCTTCTAGAACGGGCAGTAAACAACAATTCTTTGCTCCGGAGAGAGACCTTGTATTCATCATACTGGGAAGCAGATTTGCCTGTCCTTTGCTCCCATGAGAAACTCTGTTGGGAGTTTCAAAGTTGTTCTCTGCACAAGTATCTTTGAATAGATAGTCTGCCACAAAAGCCAATCATCGCCTCTATTTGCAAGATATGCAGTGGTTGAGAGGCCCTGGAGCTGGCCTGAGATCCATGGAGGATGGTTTCCTACTCACATGAATATATGAAAACCAACCCTATTCAAGTTACTGAATATTCTGCTATTTTCAAAATGTCTAAGTTAGCTGAATTACTTGATAATCAGACATGAGTTTCATGTTGTTTCAATAAAGTCTTACAATAAGGAAGCTGATTTTTGACCCACCTGTACTCAGTACTAATGGGAGAATCCTGGTAATTTTTAAAATTATTTTTCTAAGTATTTCATTCTTCCAGTGAAAGAAAAAAAAGCATTCCCTTTAACACAGAAGGGCATGTGAAATATTTTCTTGTTTAGGTAGGGTCATGGAGCAGGAAGGATCAGTGATAACCCAATTTCTTGGTACCCAAATCAGCAACACATATTTTCATGTTCAGTACAGCATTTGATAGGTACTGTCACGCTGATATGTGTAAATAACTCCCATGTGCAGTAATCATTTATGTTAATGTAGTTCATCTTTATGATAAGAGAAAAGATACCATCATAAGTATTAAAAGATTAAAATCCTATGTAAATAGTTTTAATGGATGATTATAATTTTGGCCATTTATGCAACAATTTCTTTTCTGTTTCTTTTGTTGTTCAGTTACTAAGTCATGTCTGACTTTTTGTGACCCCATGGACTTCAGTATGCCAGGCTCCTCTCTCTTCCACTATCTCCTGGAGTTCAAATTCATGTCCATCAAGGTGGTCATGCTATCTAACCATCTCACCTTCTGCAGCACCCCCCCTTCTTTTGCCTTCGATCTTTCCCAGCATCAGGATCTTTTCTGTGAGTCAGCTCTTCTCATCAGGTGGCCAAAGTAGTGGAGGTTCAGCTTCAGCATCAGTTCTTCAAAGAACATTCAGGGTTGATTCACTTTGGATTGACTGGTTTGATCTCCTTGCTGTCCAAGGGACTCTCAACAGTGTATTCCAGCACCACAGTTCAAAAGCATCAATTCTTTGGCACTCAGCCTTCTTTATGGTCCAACTCTCACATCCGTACATGAGGACTGGAAAAACCATAGCTTTGACTATACGAACATTTGTCAGCGAAGTGATGTCTCTGCTTTTCTGTTTCCTAGTTTTGAATAACATCAGCTACCGTTTGTCATGCACCTTATTATTCAGATAATTTGCATATTTAATCTTATTTGAATTTTAATGAATGACTATGAAGGAATGAGACACAGCCAGATTCAGATCTACCTGCCTGGAAATTTGGTATATTTATATTGCATTACTCTGCTTTACTGTTACCTGGCCCACCTCTTGGCCTGGAGTATGGATTTCCAAGAAGATTTGAAAGCATTTTCATCCAGGTTGCTAAGTCAGTTGCCTGTCTCCGTCATTTGGGCACGCTGGCATTCTCATCCATGTTCACTTCTCCACAGCTCAGGAACATCATGGATCTTAGAGATGGAAGGGATCCCAGGAGTCTCCAATACCAGAGCATCCCCAGTGGATGCCCATCTGCTTTCTGCTTTGGTGGTTCTTTGGTTGGAAGCGCTTGTAATTAGAAGTTTTAAAAATGTTGCTCTCTTGCACACATTGTTCCTCGTCTGCTTTTAATTTACTTCCTCTTCTAGAAGGACTTCTCATAAAATTAAAGAAAAATGTTTCCAAAGAAGTATGCTGAAAAAGCGTACTAATTCAGGAAGTTTTTATATCTTTAAGTATATTATTAAAAATTAAAATATAACTGCTGACTTCTCAAGCACTGATTCAGGTTAAATCACGTCAAGAAATTACTCTAAATCATTTGCCGCTGGAAGGGTTGGGGGCCGGCCTGAGGGAGATGCTGATTGGTGCTAACCTACTTTCTATGATGCACTGAGCATATTGTTCAAGTTTGTAGCTTCAGCAGAAACCCAATATTGAATAAATATCGGGTAAGCGTTTTTAAATGTTTCAGGGCGACAGTGCCATTCTTACTTACATTTTTACTTTAAACTATCCAGCAGATTTGGTGGGTGGTCCAGTAAGTAATTGTCCTCCTAGAAGCCACCCTCTATAGCTGTTAACCACCCTCTATAGCTGTTAACATTCCTTTCTGTGACCTTTAGCCCCTGAGCCATCTACTTTTTCCAATTGAGTGCCTTTTTTTCCACTTCAGATACACTCAGATCTAGGACAAAGTACCAAGAAATTTCAAAGTATCATTTAGTAAAGTTGTTTTTTTTACCTTGTACTTTAGAATTACACTTTTTTTTTTTTTTTCTTTTTGGTATTTTAGGCAAGTGTAGTGAACTGGATACTGTCCCTTAAAAATTCACGTTCATCCAGAACCTCAGAATGTGACGTTTTGGGAAATTTGTAGATTAATTAGTTAAAGATCTGAAGATGACATCATCTTGGATTTAAGCTGGACCTTGAATCCTATGACTAGAATCCTTTTAAGAACAGGAGAGGACACAGGGAGACCTGTAAAAAAGCGGGAGATGTAAAGAAAGAGGTAGAGACTGGGGATAAGTACAAGCAAAGGACCACCAGGGATTGCTGGAAGTCACTGGAAGTAGCAGACAGGCATGGAATGATTTTTTTCCTTACAGGACCCAAGCAACCAACCCTACTGACACCTTGATTTCGGACTACAGTCTCCAGAATGACGAGAGAATACATTTTTGTTATTTTCCACCCCTGAGTTTGTAGCAATTTGTTATAATGACTGTCCTAGGAAATTAGTACAGTGCTGTAACAACAAACAGTTTAAAACTGGTGAAGCATAAGCGTTTATCAATAAACGGTGTCCTAATCAAACAAGATGCTTTGAGAAAAGGAAAAAGGAATGGCTGGAGGATGTTACTAAGTCTGAAAATGGGCTGCTGCCTTAATTGAAAAACATCATTCTTCATAAAGAGAGGACTGCCCATTGTGTTCTCCCTGCTATTCTCCACAGCCCTGACCACATTGTATTGAGGTGATTTGTCTTCCTCAAGGGCCCTTTGTTATTCTCAGATGAGGCTCTGTGTCCTAGCAGAGGGGCTGGTGCTTAAGTTACAGTAAGTACTCAACAGACAGAGGGACATACATCCAGGTGCAGTCCTCATGGGCACCTGTTTTCCTGGCATAATTATTAATAGTGTCTTCTTTCTGGATGTAGAGAATAGATTTGTGGTTATCAAGGGGGAGAGGAGTGAGGGAGGGAAGAATTGGAAATTTGAGGTTAGTACATACAAACTATTATTTTCATATACAGGATGGGTAAACAACAAGTTCCTACGGTACAGCACAGGGAACTATATTCAATATCCTGTGATAAGCCATGATGGAAAAGAATATGAAGAAGAATATATATATATATATGTATGTATAGCTGAATCACTTTTCTGTACAGTAGAAATTAACACAACATTGTAACAACATTGTATTGTATTGTATACTTCAAAAAATTAATCTACAAATATCAAATAGTGTTCTCTTTCATATTCAGAACTGTCCCATTTGGATGAAAAGCTACCTACTAATTTATGCTCTTGCACATACAGAATAGATGATTTTGGAAATACTGTTATGAGTCTATTTGAAAAATGGCAGAGCCAAGATTTTCCCTATCTTTACTCATCTTTATTGTAAAATTCACACATGTAATTAATACATCCAGAGTAATCCTATTAAAGTGAATTAGAGCACATCTTTTCACTGCCCCAGATCCTCCCATTCCTTTTCATTTCACTCTGAATGACCACAACCAAAGTCCTTACAGTGGCCTACAAGTTGCCACAGGATCTGATCCATTTCCTCCCTGATCTCACCACCAGGGTCTTGTCCAATTGCCCTCCTTGCTGAAACTCAAACATACATGTAGGCTACTGAGTCAGGGAATTTGCATTTGTTACTGATAAATACATCAAAATTTGTGGAATGTAGCCAAAGCAGTATTTGGATATTAACAGACTAGCCAAAATGGAAATAAGAAAATAGAAAATTAATGGCCTAAAGTTAAAACTCAATTATCTAGAAGAAAACCACTAATAATCCCAAAGACAGTAAAATAAAGGAAATAATGATAATATATTTACAAATTAATGAAATTAAAAGCCTATAGAGATGATCAACTATAAACCCAAAGTGGCTCTTCTGACAATTTTCAGCAATAAAAAAGAGAAAGTATAAGTAAACAATACTAGATATGAAGAAGTGTAAGCTCTCAGGTCATGTCACATGCATGCTCAGTCATGTTCGACTCTTTATGACCCCGTAGATTGTAGCCTGCCAGGTTCCTCTATCCATGGAATTTTCCCAGAAAGAATACTGGAATGGGTTGCTGTTTCCTCCTCCATGGGGACCTTCCTGACTCAGAGATCAAACCTGTGTCTCCTGCATTGGCAGGAGGATTCTTTACCACTGAGACAACAGGAAAGCCCTGTGTAGGCTCTATGAGGGATTTTAAATCATAGGAAAGGAAAATAAAATAAGCAAGCAATAATTTTGAAAATATAGATGAAATAAGCATTTTTAAGAAAAATATAAATAACCAACACATGACTCAAGAGAGAAATTTTTGAAATGCAAAAATGCCAATATACATTAATGAGAGATTGGTAATCAGACTTCAGGCAGTTCAGTTGCTCAGTTGTGTCCACTCTTAGCATGGACTGCAGCACGCCAGGCTTCCCTGTCCATCACCAACTTCCGGAGCTTACTCAAACTCATTTCCATTGAGTTGGTGATGCCATCCAACCATCTCATCCTCTGTTGTCCCCTTCTCCTCCCGCCTTCAATCTTTCCCAGCATCAGGGTCTTTTCCAATGAGTAAGTTCTTCACATCAAGTGGCCAAAGTATTGGAGTTTCAGCTTCAACATCAGTCCTTCCAATGAATATTCAGGATTGATTTCCTTTAGGAAGGACTGGTTGGATCTCCTTGCTGTCCAAGGGCTCTTAAGAGTCTTCTCCAATACCACAGTTCAAAAGCATCAATTTTTCAGTGCTCAACTTTCTTTATGGTTCAACTCTCACATCCATACATGACCACTGGAAAAACCATAGCTTTGACTAAATGAACCTTTGTTGGCAAAGTAACATCTCTGCTTTTTAATATACTATCTAGGTTGGTCATAGCTTTTTTCCAAGGAGTAAGTGTCTTTTAATTTCATGGCTGCAGTCACCATCTGCAGTGATTTTGGAGCCCCCCAAAATAAAGTGTGTCACTGTTTCCATTGTTTCCCCATCTATTTGCCATGAAGTGATGGGACTGGATACCGTGATCTTAGTTTTCTGTATTAAAGTTTTAAGCCAACTTTTTCAGTCTCCTCTTTCACTTTCATCAAGAGGCTCTTTAGTTCTTCTTTGCTTTCTGCCATAAGGGTGGTGTCATCTGCACATCTGAGGTTATTGATATTTTGCCTGGCAATCTTGATTCCAGCTTGTGTTTCATCCAGCCTGACATTTCACATGATGTACTCTGCATATAAGTTAAATAAGCAGGGTGACCATACATTCCTCCTAAAAAAAAAAAAAAAAAAAGTAACAGAAGGTTTTATAAGCCAATTGCACCAATCCTTTGGGCTTCCCAGGTGGCACAACTGTAAAACATCTGCCTGCCAATGCAGGAGATGCAAGAGATGCAGCTTTGATCCCTAGATCAAGAAGATTCCCTGGAGTAGGAAATGGCAAACCACTTCCTGCCTGGGAAATTCCATGGACAGTGGAATCCTTTAAGGAACAGATCATTTCTATTTTATATAAACTGTTATAGTAAAAGATGGAAATTTATTTATGTTATACATTTAGTATAATCTTGATAATAGCATAGTGTATTTACCCAGGTCTCCCACACTGCAGGTGGATTATTTACCAGCTAAGCTACCAGGAAAACCCAAGAATACTGGAGTGAATAGCATATCCCTTCTCCAGCAGACCTTCCCAACCCAGGAATCGAACTGGGGTCTCTTGCATTGCAGGCAGATTCTTTACCAGCTGAGCTACCAGGGAAGCCCTGATAATAACATTAGTAATTAAATATAAAACTTATACATATGAATGTTATTTTTATAAACATATTTGCAAATCAAATCTAGCAATATACAAACCCAGAAGATATTAAATGTTCAACGTTAGGAACACATTAAAATACAGTATTGACATTGTAAAGAGAAAAAATTGTATGATAATCCTAGCAGATGTAAGAGAAAAGAATTAGATAAAATTCAACACTCATATTTTTTTAGTTTTAAGAAAAACCTAACCCCTCCTAACAAATATGAAAAGACAAGTTCTACCAAATATGTATTAAATGAAATCACAACAAAAAAACCCTCTTTTAAATTTCATAAAAAGAGAGAATATTCCTCAATTCATCTTGGTATGGAGCATAATCTTGATGCTAAAGCTAGATGAGGACAGTTAAGGGAGGCAAAATATGCTAGCCCAAAACATACCATTTTGGCTTAAGGATTATTTTGAGCTGAAAACATTTGAAAAACAGCAGATATAAGAAGGACACTCTGGAAAAAAAAAAAAAAAGCATGAGCTAAAAAAAATTCCCATGTAAAAATTCCCTCCCTGTACCAAGAATTATTATTCTTATCAACAGAGATGAGCCAAGGTGAGGAGAAATCTGCACAGACCTTGTTAAAATCACCCTTATCTCCCTTTTAGTCTCTCCATATATTTTAGTTACTTTTCCACAATGATTCCTCTTTGTTCAGTCTAGAACAGAACACTTAGGTATAGCCACGTCTTTGGGTCTTCATTTTCCTATGGAGGCTCCCATGTGCATGTATAAATCTGTGTGCTTTTCTCCTATTTATCTATCCTACATTTAATTTAATTCTCAAGTCCAGCCAGAGACCCTGAGTGGGTAGAGTTAAAGTCCTGCTTTCCCAACAACAATACTAAATAGAAAATTTACAGTCTAATTTCACTCGTACACATAGATATAAAAATTCTAAACAAAATCTTATAAAACTAAATTCCATAATCTATAAAAATATAAGTAATTTATGATTAGATTGAATTCATTCCAGGAATACAAAGCTGATTTAATGTCTGAAGGCAAAATTTTATTATTTATTTCATATGTAGTAAAGCATCTCCCATGCTAGTAAGGTCATGCTTAAAATCTTGCATGCTAGGCTTCAGCATTATTAGAACCAAGAACCTGCAGATGTCCAAGCAGGGTTTAGAAAAAGAAAAGAAACTAGAGATCAAAAAGACAACATTCACTGGATCATAGAGAAAGCAAGGAAATTTCAGAAAAACATCTATCTCTGTTTCATCAACTGTGCTAAAGTCTTTGGCTGTGTGGATCATGAAAAACTGTGGAAAGCTCTTAGAGAGATGGGAATACCAGACCATCTTACCCGTCTCCTGAGAAACCTCTATGTGGGTTAAGAAGCAATAGTTGAAATGCTGTATGGAACAACTGATCGGTTCAAGATTGAGAAAGGAGTACGACAGGGCTGTCTGCTTTCACCCTGTTTGTTTAACCTGTATGCTGAGCACATCATGGGAAATGCAGGGCTGGATTAGTTACAAGCTGGAATCAAGATAGGCAGGAGAAACATCAACAACCTCAGATACGTGGATGATGTCATTCTAATGGCAGAAAGTGAAGAGGAACTAAACAGCCTCTTGATGAGGGTGAAGGAAAAGAGCAAAAGAGATGGCTTAAGACTAAATATTGAAAAAACTAAGATCATGGCATCCAGCCCCATTACTGCATGGCAAATAGAAGGGGGCAAGGTGGACGTAGTGACAGATTCCCTCTTCCTGGGCTCCAAAATCACTGCGGCTGGTGACTGCAGCCATGAAATCAGAAGGCAATTACTTCTTGGCAGGAAAGTGATGACAAACCTAGACAGTGTGTTGAAAAACAGAGACATAACCCTGCCAACAAAGGTCTGTATAGTCAAGGCTGTGGTCTTCCCAGTGGTCATGTATGGTTGTGAGAGCTGGACCTTAAAGAAGGCAGAACACCAAAGAATTGATGCTTTTGAACTGTGGAGCTGGAGAAGACTCCTGAAAGTCCCTTGGACAGCAAGGATGTCAAACCAGTCAATCTTAACGGAAATCAACCCTGAACACTGATTGGAAGAACTGATGCTGAAGCTTCAGCATTTTGGTCATCTGATGTGAACAGATGACCCATTGGAAAAGTCCCTGATGATGGGAAAGATTGAGGGCAGAAGGAGAAGAGGGCATCAGAGGATGATACAGCTGGATGGCATCACTGATGCGATCAACATGAACTTGAGTAAATTCTGGGAGATGGTGAGGGACAGGGAGGCCTGGCGTGCTGCAGTCCATGGGGTCGCAAAGAGGCGGACATGACTGGGCAACTGGATAACAACAACAATAAAGGCTGTAAACTTGCCCCCAAAGAGATTTGGCCTTTGTCCTTAGCTTCTGGGAGATAATCTCTGGGCATTTGGACTGTCATGCCTGATAGGAATGTCTTTATTTGCCTGGGAGATTTCGCTAACTGGATAGTCTAACAAGGATGATTTAGGGTAGAGAATGACTACATTGGAAAATGGGGACAAGAGACTGAAATCAATCACATGGGTGATCAGTCCTACTTATGTAATGGAGCTCCCCAGACCCGGACACCAGGCTCAGTGAGCTTCCCTGGTTGACAGTATTTTGTGCACTTTGCCACACACTGAAACTGGGAAAGTCATGCATCCATGACTCAATCGGAAAAAGACAACAGAAGCTCTGTGTTTGGTGTATCCTGGACTCTACCCTATGTTCTTCTTGACTAATTTTAATCTATCCTAAAATTATCAAATCAATCAAATGACTTTAATTCCCCCCCAATTCCAACAATACAATAAGCTGCTTTCAAAACTTATATGGAATAGCGAAGGACCAAGAATCACCAAGACATGGCTGAAAAAGATGGGGTCTTCTACAGTCTTATGTCAAGATTTATCATACAGCTGTAGTAGTTAAAGCATAGTGTCTGGCACAGGGATTGATCAATGGAACAGACTAGAGACAGAGAGGAATAATAGACATATATATATATATATATATATATATGAACAATAGTCAATATTAAGGAGAGAAAACCCAAGAATGAAGAGGAAGAAAAGAAAGGAAAATGGCTGAAGAGAGAAATAGTGGTCACTGTGTACATTTGACCACAGTCAAAACGATTTTCCTTAATGTGTAAGAAATGGGGGACATTGAATGTGGCCCAAGTCACAGTTCAGTTTCCACACCAAGAAAGAGGGTCAAAAGATAGTTTGTGGGGCCTGCTACAAGATGAAACTGCACTGCCTCTTGTTAAAAAAATATTAATAATTTCAAGACAGTGACAGCAAATAATCCAACCAAATGCAAGACCCTTCTAAGCGTGGGAACCTGTGTGACCACCGCCCATGTCACATGCCCATGAACCCAGCTCTACCAGGAATATTCTACAGATTGCTCTTCAGTGCAGGGTGTGAGTAATGGACTATTTGGAATCATATATGCATTGCTGTCAACTTTGTGGGTGTCAACTAGTGTGAAAAAAGTGCAATCGTGTCTGTTTTCACTTACAACTATACACAGTATATTCTCTGGAACTAGGGTAAAGAATTTTCTACTTTTTCTCCAGTAATGTTAACTCAAACACACTTGTAACTCAATACCTCATTTAAAGTTTCAACTCAAACAGTTGCAGGGAATAATCTAGTTCTAGTTAGGAGAGTACTTTAAATTTTCTTCCATTACTCTCATAAATTTTCTATTGTTTGGCATTTTCCTGTGGCATTCATTTTCAAAGTTGAAAGATTAATAGGACATTTCATCAAAGTAATACCAGGTTATTTTATTTTAGGTTGTTTTTATTGTCAAATAGAATAAATAAATCAGTGTCTAAAATGATAAAGATTTTAATATATGAATGTGAATAATTTGTAATGCCTAAAATTGACTTTCTATACTGGAGTACAGTTGAAGCATACTCAAAATTAGTCTTTATAAATTAAAAAAAATCTAACCTACCTTAAAGAAGATATCTTGACAAATATAAATGTATAGAAGGTTCTACTGCATTATTTTGAATCTTCCAAAGACTGACTGGTTGCATTCTTATTTATTATTATAATATGCATAATGCTTCCACTTGACCTAAAGAAAGTTCACCGTATAAAGTTATGTGTGTGTGCTCAGTTGCTCAGTCTCATGCCACTCATTGTGACCCCATGGACTGTAGCCTGCTAGGCTCCTCTGTCCATGGAATTTTCCAGGCAAGAATATTGGAGTGGGTTGCCATTTCCTACTCCAGGGGACCTTCCTGACCCAGGGATCGCACCTGTATCTTTTGTGTCTCCTGCATTGGCAGGGGGACTCTTTACCACTAAGTCACCTGGTTGAAGTTAAAATATTCACAAGTGTTTGGTAGTTTGTTATACCCAGACAGTGCTACCGGGGCCATTCAGGGTACAATCTATTGCAAAATAAAATTTTCAAGTAGATTCTTTCACCTCCGCATGAAGAATTCAGCTAACTTTAATAGGTGTATTAAATGAATGACAATAATTGCTTTCTTTTTATACAGTTACTCTTAAATTGCTGCCCAAGATTTCATCATTGATTTCAGGTCGAATCTTTTTTCGTTTTTCTCACTGGAGATCTGCCTGATACCACAGCCAGAGTTTTTAGGAGTTAAGAGTGAATGGGGTAATCTGCATTTGCTATAGTTAAATGGCCCCTATTGTGAGTGATTTTATTTGACAGCATCATAACTGATTATTTGAAGATTCAAACCGATAGCTGTCCCTTCAAGAAAAATTCAATTTGCAATTTACATTTTCCACACTTCTTTCTGCCTGCTAACACACCAACTGCAGCTCTTTGTTCAGCTCTGAAAGGCACTTCTAATGGGAAAAGAAACAGCCTTAAACCTTCTTCAGGATGATCATACTTAGTCACCAACAGAGAAGGACTGGGCTCTATGGCTGAGGGCAGAGTTGGTACATGGGAGCAGGGAAAGAGTTAATGAAAACCCAAAGGCCCACAGAAAACCGATAAACTTTTCAATGACAGGGGCTGGTCCCAAGAATCACGGATTAAAATAGTGGAGCTTTATTGACTATCATCCAGGTTCTCTTAGCCTAAGGTCTGGCACACCTGCTTCCTCCCTGCTACAGTCTCTGCTTGTCAATCAGCCACAAGGCATCCACATTTGTGTCTTGTTTATCTTTTGTTTGTTTTGTTTTTGATAGAAAAATTTATTGGCCATCTGATAGCCTCTTGTGATTTGCTCTTATTTATTTTTCTATTGGATTGTATCATTTTTCTTTTATTTATTTATTACTTTACAATACTGTATTGGTTTTGCCATACATTGACATGAATCCACCATGGGTATACATGTGTTCCCCATCCTGAACCCCTGCTCCCACCTCCTTCCCCATCTCATCCCTCTGAGTCATCCCAGTGCACCAGCCCCGAGCACCCCGTATCATGCATCGAACCTGGACTGGTGATTCGTTTCACATATGATAATTTACATGTTTCAATGCCATTTTCCCAAATCATCCCCCTGCTCCCTCTGCCAAAGGGTCCAAAAGACTGTTCTATACATCAGTGTCTCTTTTGCTATCTCGCATACAGGGTTATCGTTACCATCTTTCTAAATTCCATATATATGGGTTAGTATACTATATTGATGTTTTTCTTTCTGGCTTACTTCACTCTGTATAATAGGCTCCAGTTTCATCCACCTCATTAGAAATGACTCAAATGTATTCTTTTTAATGGCTGAGTAATACTCCATTGTGTATATGTACCACAGCTTTCTTATCCATTCGTCCAACCTGATGGACATCTAGGTTGCTTCCATGTCCTGGCTATTATAAACAGTGCTGCGATGAACATTGGGGTACACGTGTCTCTTTCAATTCTGGTTTCCTCTGTGTGTATGCCCAGAAGTGGGATTGCTGGGTCATATGGCAGTTCTATTTCCAGTTTTTTAAGGAATCTCCACACTGTTCTCCATAGTGGCTGTACTAGTTTGCATTCCCACCAACAGTGTAATAGGGTTCCCTTTTCTCCACACCCTCTCCAGCATTTATTGCTTTTAGACTTTTGGATAGCAGCCATTCTGACTGGCGTGAAATGGTACCTCATTGTGGTTTTGATTTGCATTTCTCTGATAATGAGTGATGTTGAGCATCTTTTCATGTGTTTGTTAGCCATCTGTATGTCTTCTTTGGAGAAATGTCTGTTTAGTTCTTTGGCCCACTTTTTGATTGGGTCGTTTATTTTTCTGAAATTGAGCTGCAGGAGTTGCTTGTATATTTTTGAGATTAATTCTTTGTCCGTTGCTTTGTTTGCTATTATTTTCTCCCATTCTGAAGGCTGTCTTTCACCTTGCTTATAGTTTCCTTTGTTGTGCAGAAGCTTTTAATTTTAATTAGATCGCATTTGTTTATTTTTGCTTTTATTTCCAATATTCTGGGAGGTGGGTCATAGAGGATCCTGCTGTTATGTATGTCGGAGAGTGTTTTGCCTATGTTTTCCTCTAGGAGTTTTATAGTTTCTTATCTTTTTTCTTATTAATTTGTAGATGTCATTTATAATTTGGGATAAGTTTTTAACCATTGTTTGTGTTGCAAATGTTTTCTTGTCTTTGGGCTTCCCTGTTCATTTTTAAAGGTATCTTTTGATGAACAGGAGCTATTAATATCAGTATAATAAAATAAGTGATTTGTGCTTTTATGGTCTCTTTATAATTTGTAATTTTTACATTATGCTGTTTTTAAAGTCTTACTCTTCTCTGAAATCATGACAATATCATATTTTCTTGAAATTCTTTCATTTTTTTCTTTCACATTTATAACTGAAAGAAATCTGGAGTTAATATATGTTTATGGTGTAAGGTAGAAGTCAGGGTTTTTTTTCTATGTGAATATTCAATTGTCCCAATATTATGTTGAACAGATCTTTCTTTCTTCCACTGTTCTATAATACCACTTTTTTCATAAATCAGGCATTTCATTGGTCTATTTCTACCATTGTATATTGTTCAGTCACTCAGTCGTGTCTAACTGTTTATGACCCCATGGACTGCAGCACACCAGGCTTCCCTGTCCTTCACCATCTCCTGGAGCTTGCTCAAACTCGTGTCCATTGACTCAGTGATGCCATCTAACCATCTTGTCCTCTGTCATCCACTTTTCCTCCTGCCTTCTGTCTTTTCCAGCATCAGGGTCATTTCCAATGAGTAGACTCTTTGCATCAGGTGGCGAAAGTGTTGGCGCTTCAGCTTCAGCATCAGTCCTTCTAACAAATTTTCAGGGTTGATTTCCTTTAGAATTGACTGGTTTGATCTCCTTGAAGTCCAAGGGATTCTGAAGAGTCTTCTCCAACACCACATTTCAAAAGCATCAATTCCTCAGTGCTCAGCCTTCTTTATGGTCCAACTCTCATATCCATACGAGACTGCTGGAAAAAATAGCCTTGACTAGATGGATCTTTGTTGGCAAAGTGATACCTTGTACCATTTTCTTAATTTGTACAAATTTCCTAACAACTATAGCTTTCTAGTCTTGATAATCAGGAATCTGGCTTTGTTCATCTTAAAAAATTTCTTGACCATTCTTGGTTCTTGAATGTCTAACTAAATTTCAGCTTGTAAAGTTTAATAATAGTAACAATAATCAAAGGAGGTTTGCTTTAAATATATAGATCCACTTGATATTATTCTTTTTTCTGTTTTAAGATTTTTTTTTTTTAATGTGGACCATTTTTACAGTCTTTATTTGATTTGTTACAACATTGCTTCTGTTTTATGTTTTGGGTTTTTGGCCTTGGGGCACTGGACCGACAGGGAAGTCCCTGATATTATTCTTTACAATTTTGATTCCTATAATCCATGAATATATTTCTCATCAATTATTTAGATATAATTTTATTTGTTTTAATAATGTTTTACAGTTATTATTATTTTTTGCTTTGAAGTCCTTTGTTAGATGTATTCCTTATATTTGATATTTTTGAAGTTATTATAAATGGTATCTTTTAATTTGATCTTTAAGTTACTAATATATAGAATTTAAATAGATTTTAAATACTGTTTCTAGTGACTTTTCTAAACACATTTATTATTTTAATTTGGCTGTGGTTTCTTTTCAGTTATCCCACTCACATAGTTATATCATCTGTGAATAGTGATGTTTCATTTCTTCATTTCCACTAATGATGCAGTTTATTTATTTTTCTTTCCATACTGCATTGGCTAGGATTTCAATGCTAAATGTTGAATAAAAGTGAATCTGTGTCTTGTTATAGATCTCAAAAGAAAGCTTTCACCATTTTACCATTATTACATTCATTAAATTTACTTTATAATTATCTTTTGTTAAATTTATTAAATTAAGAAAGTTTCCTTGTAGTGCAAGTTTGCTAGGAGTGTTTGCTTTGTTTTTTAAAATTAATTAATTAATTAGGCTGCACCAGGTCTTAGTCGCTGCATTTGGGACTAACTTCCCAACCAGGCATCAAATCCGGGCCCCTTGCATTGGGAGTACAGAGCCTTAGGCACTGGACCACCATGGAAGTCCCCCGGAATGTTTGCTTTTTAAAATCATGAATGGACATTAGATTTTTACCAAATGCTTTTCCTGCAACTATTGAAATGATGTGTGCTTTTTCTTTCACTCTACAAATGCAGTGAATTATATTGATATTGATTTAGTTTTCAATGTAAGACCAAAATTCAAAACTGCATTTTTGGAAAAAATCCAGTTTGGTGGCGCTAGTGGTAAAGAACCTGCCTGCCAGTGCAGGAGATGTAAGAGACACAGGTTTGGTCCCTGGGTTGGAAAGATCCCCTAGAGAAGGAAATGGCAACCGACTCCAGTATTCTTGCCTGGGAAATCCCATGGACAGAGGAGGCTGGCAGGCTACAGTCCATAGGGTCACAAAAAACTGGACACAACTGAAGCCACTTAGCACACCCAGCAGTACAGTCATGAAATACTACTTTTTGCATATTACTGGATTTTCTCTGCCACACTAGAATATAAGTTTCAAGAAGGCAGAGGTTTTTGTTTGTTTTATTCACTGCTGTGTTACCATGGAATATTTGTTGATGAATGAAAGAATCCCTCAGAATTGTGTCTTTTCTATTCTGCCTATGAAAGGAGAGCCCTGAGCCTCTGGGTGGGGTGGGGTGGGACTATTTCTCCTGGAAATGCAAGGGTCACTTCTCTGCAGGACTGGGCACTACATTCACTCCACTTTCTAGAGAGCATATATCCAAACAATTCCAGAGTTGTATGTCCTTCTTTCATGGTTTCTTCTCAAAGCCGCTCTGCTTCCTTACCTATCTCTCTGTCCTTCCTATGTGTTGAGACCCCTTACATTCTATACCCAGGATTTAGCAGATCAATGAGTCACTTGTTCACTGGCTTCCAACCCAGATTACCCAAGGGTATGAAACAAGGAGAACTAAGACCAGAGTGTGTTGTCAGATAGCACACAGACATCTATTTTCCTCCATTATAAAGCATAAGAAATGTTTCAGAATGCTAAGCATTTCATTTCCAAACATTTTTAAGTTAGGGAGAAAAAAAAAAAAACTCATTTAAAAATGATCAATGTACCATGAAGTTAACAAGCTGGTTTGGAATAAAAATGACATAAGCTATGTTATGGTTTCTTTACTGCTGACAGTTTGTAATTATAATTACAGTTCTAATTGTGACAAACTAAATCCATAAACAAAGCACTTGACCTTAAATTGGCTTTAGGTTATACAGCTCTTCATGACTCTTCTGCCATTTTTCTCCGTGAACTTTTGCCCCAGGGGTTTTGTAATTCATTCCAATTATCCAATAAACCAGGTTTTCCTGACAGTAGATGTACAGCCCTTCCCCTCCCTAACACACATGCTCTCTCTTTCTCTCCTCCTGGAACAGTTTTTCCTTTCAGCAGCTTCTTTGGCCAACTTCAACCTTTCAGAGGCCTGAAGCATCACTTCCCACTTCCACTCTTAAAATAAAAACCATGCCCCTGTACTATTTTATGGCTCCTTAAATTTTTCCTATCGTATCACTCATTAAATGTCATTTATTTGCTGTCTTCTTGAGAAGCTATGAACTCGTAGGCCAGGGTCTACACTGTCTTGCTCACAGTTGACTCTCAAGGGCCTGGAGTACTACACAAACCAGGGGTTCAATAAGTATTTATTGAATGAATGAATGGACGATTAAAATCTTAATCGGTAATATTCATGAATTATTAGTGTTAACCATGCCCCTTTCTAAGCTGATTTAGAGTTGGTTCCAGGGTCTCAGAGCTGGTAAAGAATCCTCCTGCAATGCAAAAGACCTGTGTTTGATCCTTTGGTTGGGAAGATCCCCTGGAGAAAGGAACGGCTACCCACTCCAGTATTCTGGCCTGGAGAATTCCATGCCGGATAAGAGCAGTTGGGCTTCACTGGTGGCTCAGGTGATAAGGAGTCCACCTGCAATGCAGGAGACCTGGGTTCTATTCCTGGGTAAGGAAGATCCCCTGGAGCAGGGAATGGCAACTCACTCCAGTATTCTTGCCTGGAGAATCCCATGAACAGAGGAGCCTGGTGGGTTGCAGTCCATGGGGTCGCAAGAGTTGGACATGACTGAGTGACTAACACTTTCACTTTCCAGGGGTCTCACGTATGTAGCTTGAAGAACTGCTGAGAATATAATCTCCCTCTATATCAGGAGAGGTGACTTAGTGTCCTAAGGCTTATAAGTGGGAGGGCAGGGGGAGGGGTGCCATGCCCCCTTATTGGGCTACAGTTTTGGGCTACTGAGGTGACTACTCAGTGTCCAGTGAGAGGCAGACTGTCTGAATTGAATCCTCACTCTACTACTTATGAGTCCCATGACTTGGGCTGCTGCTGCTGCTGCTAAGTCGCTTCAGTCGTGTCCGACTCTGTGTGACCCCATAGACGGCAGCCCACCAGGCTCTGCCATCCCTGGGCTTCTCCAGGCAAGAACACTGGAGTGGGTTGCCGTTTCCTTCTCCAATGCATGAAAGTGAAAAGTGAAAGGGAAGTCGCTCAGTCGTGTCCGACCCTTAGCGACCCCATGGACTGCAGCCTACCAGGCTCCTCCGTCCATGGGATTTTCCAGGCAAGAGTACTGGAGTGGGGTACCATTGCCTTCTCCGATGACTTGGGCAGTTAACTCAATTTTTGTGTGCCTTAGCACCTCTCATAAAGTGGTTGTTAAAAGATTAAAGGAGTGTAACACAGTGGCTAAAGTACGATGAATGCCTAAGGAAGGCCATGTTCCTATTTGAGAGTAAGTTAGGGGATAATTGTAGTGCTGGCATCCCTGGAAGCACCTTAACTATGTAGGGAAACAATATCCTGTTTTTCTTGGGGGCAGTGGCAGTGGCTGATGGCTTGATGATTTCAATACCCTCTGTTTACTGATGACATTCTTCATCCACACCTCCTTGATAAAAAAGAGACCAAACGGGCTAGCGTGCTTCTTTTTGCCAGTTCTTCCTCGAACATGGACAGATGTGATATTTTAAGTGTAGCAGCTATTTTGCCATCATAAGGCAATGAGCATGAAGGCAAATGCCTCCAAGCTAAGGATGGTGGAGAGAAAGATGGAAATGCCGGGTCCCTGATGGCATCGTGGAGCTCCTGCACAGCCCTGAACTGCCCACCTCTGCTCTTGTCTGAGAAAAATAAACTGTGGTGAGGGATGGTTGGGTTTTCTTGCTTTGAGTGGACTCCTAACGATGCAGACAGAGTAAAGGGACAAAGTGAAGTCGCTCAGTCGTGTCCGACTCTGCTAGCCCGTGGGGTGTAGCCCACCAGGCTCCTCTGTCCATGGGATTTTCCAGGCAAGAATACTGGAGTGGGGTGCCATTTCCTTCTCCAGGGGATCTTCCCAACCCAGTCTCCCGCATTAGGCAGTGCTTTAACCTCTGAGCCACCAGAAAACAAAATAGGAGGTTAAATAGTTAATCCCATGAGGGAGTTATAAGTTAAAAAAAAAAAAAAAGGAGATACCTGTAAGTTAATGATTATTCAAGAAAGCAGGTTTACTTAACTAGAAAACCAATCAGGCTTGCTTAGCAATAAAACCATGCAACAGAAGCACAAGACATGCCCCCAAACAATAAAACAATGGTGCCATGAGGCTCACATCCTGCCCTGTGAGCTCAGTAAGTTAATGATCCCTAGGGCACGCTCTCCGCACGCATAAAAAACAATAATTTGTGCACCTAGCTTGACCATGTAGGGATGAGAAAACTCCCCTGCCCAACCTGGAGGAGGAGAATGACATCTACTCAAGAAAGATAAAAAAGGTTTTCTTTCTCCCCACTTTTGCTTTGATTATAAAAGGGTAGCCCAATACGTTCTCAGGGAACGGCACTCCCTCCCCTTGCCCTCACAAGCATCCTATTCTAATAAGTCACTTCTTGTCTATCACTTTGTCTCTTACTGAATTCTTTTTCACAGAGACATAAAGGACTAGGCAGAGCTCTTCAGAGCCCCCCAGACAACACCAGAGTACTCACAAATAAATACCTCCTGCAGCCTAAAGCTTTAGACCATACGAACACCAACAGTATCTTATTGCTAGAGTGTCTTATCATCACTTAATTTTCTTTCTTTTCTACTAGACCTGTGTTCCTCGAGGGTAGAAATCTGGCTTATTTATTTCTTTCTTTGCAGCATGTACTATAGTAGATGCTCAGTAGGTATTCAATGACTGAGTGAATCTATTTCAATCCATGCCCTGTGATAAGTGAGCTTGCAAATCAGCTTGCTATGATCCAGCCAGGAGATGGGTGACGCTTTGTTGAGAAACCAGGGGCGCCTTGAGAAATGAAGGCTCATGAGTCATCAGCCGAACACTTGCAGTTTCACTTATTTCTGGATCTTTTATGACAAAAACAAATGCTATGCTATGCTAAGTCACTTCAGTTGTGTCCGACTCTGTGTGACCCCATAGACAGCAGCCCACCAGGCTCCCCCATCCCTGGGCTTCTCCAGGCAAGAACACTGGACTGGGTTGCCATTTCCTTCTCCAATACATGAAAGTGAAAAGTGAAAGTGAAGTCGCTCAGTCGTGTCCGACCCTTAGCGACCCCATGGACTGCAGCCTACCAGGCTCCTCCGTCCATGGGATTTTCCAGGCAAGAGTACTGGAGTGGGGTGCCATTGCCTTCTCCGAAAAACAAATAAAGCATACTAATAAACATAAAAAGCAGACATGTTACCAGATAATGAAAACATATGCTCATCTCAGACATAGAAATAACCTTAAGAGGAGGAGTGCTGGGAATAATAACAAAACACAGAAAGGGCAAAATAATTTTTCTGTCCTTAGTCTTGTGGTGGCTCACTCATGAAATGGAGCTTTATTTTGCCAGATGAATCTAGACATGTGTATTTTAAAGAAGCTGAAGCCATGACTAAGTAAGAAATGCTCAGTATTGACCTTACCTGCACTCAGGCAGCATTCACCCGCTGCCTTTACAAAAGTTTACTTCTCGGGCTCTGTCTCTTCCACCATCCCCTTTGCCCGAAGACAATTCCCTTTTCATTCCCTTTTCTCCTGTGTCATGAGGCTGCTGCTGAACCGATTTGCCCAGAACCTTTCTGTCATTCGCATTTCAGCTGCCCACTTCTCTGTATAGTGTCTATTTTTAAATGCTTATGCAACAACTTTGGGCCCGCTAGGGTCTTTTGATCCTTGAAGATTTTAATCAGGCTGGCTTGAGTCCCCGTTTTCCGCCCTGTGGAAAATCTGGTGTCTTCTCCAAGATTCCTCCTCATTGCCAGGAGTCTCACCTGGGTCTCAGGGACCACCCGTGCCTCCTACTTCCTGCTGAGATAAGTCGCTGCTTTTCATTCTGCACTTGTGGTTATTCCTTACCTCTACTTCAACATTATCTCAGCTGTGGAATCTGGACCTTTGCTTAATTTGAATTTCTGTTTTGAATGAGCCAACTAATTTATAGCACTAAATGTGACTGCTTCCTTCTAAGTAATATGTAAAACTTTCGTGAATATGCACTGAGTACTTCTTTTGTCCCTGGAACAGTCATGCCAGGGACATTTTAAAGAGCCACTGAACTAGGTAATGGGGAGGGAACTTGACCAGGGGGGCCACAGTCGCTGGCCCTGTAGGGAGGGAGGCGGACAGGCCAAAGGGTGTCAGTGAGGGATGGCGGAGCTATGGGCTATGCTGCTGCTGCTGCTAAGTCACTTCAGTCATGTCCGACTCTGTATGACCCCATAGACGGCAGCCCATCAGGCTCCCCCATCCCTGGGATTCGCCAGGCAAGAACACTGGTGTGGGTTGCCATTTCCTTCTCCAATGCAGGAAAGTGAAAAGTGAAAGTGAAGTCGCTCAGTCGTGTCCGAGGGTCAGCAATTCTCTGCGTACTATACACGGGCACATGATTTTTTGTAAAAAATTCTGTGTAGTATTGTTTCTTATGCTGATCAATGCAACTGAGTTGCTGCCTCACTCAAATTCACTATCTCTTATAAAATGAATTCCTTTACTATAAAATTCCTGCTAAAAAGCTTCAACCCTTGGGTCAACATTGGAAAACAAACTACTTGTATTAGTACCTGAGAAAATCACTCACGTTGGAGACAAGTGGTTATTATGGTCTGTACCTGTTTGTTCCCAGAGAGAAAAATGCTGCTATGTTAGGAATAAAACTTCCTTCTATTAAGCAATTAAGTAGATGCAGGATATATATTATACTTTTGTATGAATTCCATTTTTCTGGTTTTTACTCACCAGCAAATGACTAGAGTTTTTTCTTCTTCCTGCCAGATCACACACAACCTACATGCACTGATCCCTCCCTTTGAAATGAGAATTTTCTGGATTTAAGGTGGGCTTTAGGGCCCTCTAGTGGCTCCTTGACTATGAAATCGTAAAAATTACTTTTAAGCTGAATGAGAGAGAAATAAAAATCTCTTTCAATTTGCTATATACCAGCTCTCAGAAGCTTTAAAGACATATTGTAAAACTTGTGGTAGCTCATATATCTCTCTCCTTCCAAAATGAAATGTGTTACTGTTTTTGCATTCCCACAGTAGTTATGTATGAAAATAGCTCCTTGCTGAAGGGTATCTTACAACAGAAATATAGAATATTTTCCTATTTAGAACTGACAGACTCTACTAGTTCAACAACACTTTGCAAGATTTATCTTACTCTTTTAACTGGCACATTCAAGTGTGGACACAGTTATGACTCATGAGTTTTTGGACTTTTGAGGAATGATAGAATTTTGGCATCTTGTGGGTTTGTTATGAGGTTTAACCTATCCTGACAACTAAGAGAATTTTCTGGCACCTTTGTGCCTTTCTATTATATACAGTATAGAAGAAGTCAGCCCAGAGCCAGCCTCACATTTAAGTGGTATGGATGATTTAAAGGAACAGCTATGGATTTCACTCAATTCAAAATTCCTGGGCTGATAAAAGATGGCTCCCCAAATATCACCAATAGAAACTGTTGATAAGACAAGTCCGCATTTATCACTTACCCCAAAAGGGGTGACCACCACCTCACAAAGCTCTACTATTTTCTTGGAGTGGGGGAAGATGAGGACAGAGTTGATTGAGAATTAAAAGGATGATGTAAGGTAAGTCTTTCAAAAGGGGGCTAAGGACCACAATGCAACCATCCAAGATTATTGGAAACATCAAGGCAAGGGGTTCAAAGATTCTTAAGTGCAAACTGTCTGTTCATGTTATTCACTGAAGAGGTGATGGGTTTTTTGGGAAGGTCCTGTAGTGAAAAATCAAGCCATGTCCCTGGGCAGAGGACTTCTGGAAAAATAATGCAATGCTGATGAAGACAGAGGAGTAGCAAAATGATGCTAATGTAGACAGTGGGTGTGGTTTTTGTTCATGATGTGCAGACCAAGTATCAGAGTAGACAGTTTCAGTTCTTGGTGGGCTTCCACAATTAAGATGCCTTCATGGCGTCTAAACAATATTCCCTGTTAAAAATACAAATACTCAGAGGAACGTCATATCAAACTACTATAAACATTTTACTTTTTAGAAAGACTGTGCTTCAGGATTGTTTCCCATTAAGAGATTTAAATGGAAATAGTTCTCTGAAGGAATAGATGTAGTTTTACCAAGTTCTGATCCTGGTAAAAGATAGAACTTTTTCAAGCACAGAAAGTTGGCAGGTAGGTAGGATGTCAGAGTTCGGGATCACAAGGCACCCGTGCAGAACACAATGGCTTCCCCAAACCTAGCTCAGACGGTTAAGAATCTGCCTGCCATGTGGGAGACCCAGGTTTGATCCCTGGGTCCGGAAGATACCCTGGAGAAGGAAATGAGAACTCACTCCAGTATTCTTGCCTGGAGAATTCCATGGACAGAGGAGGCTGGCGGGCTACAGTTCGTGGGATCACAAAGAGTTGGACACGACTGAGTGACTAACAAACAATGTTATGAAAGATGCAGTGAGTGAAAGACACAATATTGTCTTCAGTTTTGCTCTGGGTAACCTTCATCCTTTCTGTGATTCAGAGCTCAGCGTCTGACCCGTAAGTGCCTGGTAGAACTAGCAGAACTCCTGCCTGAAAGCTGGTCTGATGACTTCGTGTTAGTCTATCAGCCCCATCTCTAAAGTTAGCATGCTTTATCCAGTCTTAAGTAAGTCGGGTTTGAGAGAGGAAGGACACAAAGTGTCAAAGAGAAATTGCATCAGATATTTGTTAAAAATGGCATGACAGAGTTTATTTGAGGTACTGCAGTAGAGAAGAGAGACTTCAATACAGAACTGAGCTCGACTGCAGAAACAGTAAGGGTTTCTGTGGAATTACAGCCAGGGGGCAAAGTGAGAAGGTCAGTGGATGGAAAAGTAATAAGAGAGACTTGGTGAGATACCAGAGGTGAGGGAAGAGGGACATGATTAGATATCAAAGATGGGGGTTATCTTCAAAATTTTTGTATTTCTGGCATCCTATTAACATGTGAACACTTATGATTAAGCTGACTTAGCAGGTCAAGGACAAGGCCCAGTCAGGAAGAATGCTCAGAAGACTCAACTTAAGTTGGTTAAGGAGATAGTCTCTGTCAAAGGTGGGAATACTTGAAGATAACATTGGGATTGAGTGGATGAGTGTAGGGACTCCAGAAGTGGTGAGCCCAGCTCCATTTCCCTTTTCCAGAAGAAGGATGGCCTCCAGCTTAAATGCTTCCACTTCCCCAGAGTCTTGCTTGGTGTTAGCAGTTCACAAGGTTACAAGACCAGCAGTAGGAGGGAGCAAGAAGCCATTGGGTCTGCGGCAAATGAGACTGTCAGCAGAGGGACGGTATTTGCATGTACTTTAAAGGCATTAATTTATGCACTATAAACATTTGAAATACACTACAATTTTATAATATTCCTTTGTCTTTTTTCTTTTGTTAACATATCAGGGGCTTCAGTATATCTTGAGTAGTCAACGCCTCTCAGCCTCAGAGAGGCCATTTGAGGATAGTTTCTAGAAGACTCTATGCATCAGTTCATATGGATTCCAAAAAACCCAAACACAGGAGAATTAGTCAGTTATCCACCTCTTACCACAATCCTCTCCCCAATCCATCCATGAAGAAACTAACCATGTGGTGCCATGGAAAGGCTCTGACTTGAGGACTTCAAGTCATTGGCATAATGATGGCATTTAAAGCCATACACCCAGATGAGACTGCTTGACGAGTGTGCACAGGTGCAGAGAGAAGTCCTAGGTGGAGAGTCTGGGCTACCTCCACATCCAGAGCTCTGAGAAAGGAGAACCCAGCAGAGGAGGTGATGGGGGAGGGGAAAGGAGGAGAATCACTGCTGCTGCTGCTGCTAAGTCGCTTCAGTCGTGTCTGACTCTGTGCGACCCCATAGACGGCAGCCCACCAGGCTCCCCAGTCCCTGGGATTCTCCAGGCAAGAACACTGGAGTGGGTTGCCATTTCCTCCTCCATTGTGTGAAAGTGAAAAGTGAAAGTGAAGTCGCTCAGTTGCGTCCTACTTGTAGCGACCCCATGGACTGCAGCCCACCAGGCTCCTCCATCCGTGGGATTTTCTAGGCAAGAGTACTGGAGTGGCTTGCCATTGCCTTCTCCGGAGAATCACTAACTACGGTCTAAAAAAAAAAGCCATTTCATTACTGGTTCTTCATGAATTCAGAGGCCACTCCTTCCACAGACACAGATCCCTCTTGTAACTATCGATTCCTCAGTTCCTGCCTCACATACTTTACGCAGAGCACATATAAAAGTACCGTACTCACAAACAGACTGACAGCAACCCTAACCTCAGTTTGGGGATCTATCTTCTGACCTAGCACAGTAGGGATAGGACAGAGTATAAATCAGATTTTCCAAGCTGCAGTTTAGATATTATACCAGAGTTCAGCGCATAACATAGGAATCAGTTTAGATTTTTCAGTTAAGAGGAAATTGAACGTAGGCAGTCAGGCACTTACAGATGTATTGGAAGGTCACGGGACTACCGTTGCTCTATTATTGGTTCCCATATGTCACCACCAGAGCTGCTGTTGCTTCTGTTGTCACAGCCTTCACCACACCTGCTCACGTCTGGGAAGCTGAGAACTAGGCGTGAGAACAGAGCTCGGCCGCCACAAACACCTATGTTTTGGGGAACTTGCTTGCTATCTTATTCACAGCAAAGGTGGACTTCCCTGCCATTTTGCTTTCTATATCTATATGAGTCTGTGTCATTAGCCAGACTTAAATCATATTTAAAACTTGAGCTCCAAGCAATTCTGAAAAAGGTAGTTTTTAGACTTTCAGCCTGTTGAATACAGAGAGGATACAAAAGAAAGGGAACTAGGCTCCAAATAAGAATAGCTGATATTCAGTCCAAATTTGTTCACAATGTTGTAGGTCTTGTGAAAGTTTATAAGACTTCACCATTTTCTTAAAACTGCAACTTCTACATGATGCCGTAAACGTGATACTTGCATTTCTGGCAGCCTACAGGGGACGGGAGGCCTGTGGTTCTGGTCAGTGTGTTTCCCTCCACTTTTACTCTCTGCTTGGCTTCCAAAGAATACTCACACTTTGGCAATGATAATGTCTTTTACTCAACACTCGTTGAAAGTACTTTAAGTAAAAATGTTTTGGATAATCTATATCTAGGTGCCCTCCAAACTAGACTATGGTATTAATATAGCATGCATCTTTCTCCAGGTCTTTCATCCGCACAAGCAAATAATTAATCAATTGATCAACTGCCCAAAAGATGAAACGACTATTGTGTGTGTGTGTGTTTGGGGGAGGGGCGGGAGGGGGGTTGTATTTGATGGGAGAAGTTCACAATTTGGCAGAATCTAGCCTGAAAGTATATACTAACATTACATACTGCTTCCAGGTCTTCCTTAGTTTTAGATTAATCTGATTCCAGCACAGCCAATCCACAAAATGCACTTGCCTCTGCTACAGTTATCCAGCTCCACTTCCTATTTCATGTCCAGGGTCAAATCTTTATAAATTTATAAAATAGAGCAATAAGCAGTACTTCACTTATTTAAAAAATAAATTGTCTTTTAAGATTTCCTTTTTTTCTTATTTTTTAATCTTCATCCTTTTTAGGAAATTAAAGAAAGAATACTAAGAAATAAGTTAAAAGCTGTAACTTCCACAGGAAATAAAACTAAAAAATTAGTTCTGTTGTAAAACACTTTACAGATCTCCTCTCAGTAGACTTGAATGAGGGGAGTTGCACAGATGTATTTAGAAACACACGACATGGCTGGGCCTCCTTGACTAGACAAGCTATCTTTCCCATTGAAAACATAGCAATCCCCAAGTGACACTTTTCTCTGTGAATACTATCAGCTGCTTGAATGTCTGTGATTACTATAAGACATCATACAATCTTAAGAACTGTGATTTGGAAACAGGAATTGTCCATTACTTGGTTTAGTTGTCTGCCTCCTTAACTCAGCAGGAGCTTCTTGAGGATGTGAGCTACGATGTGGGCTATGCCCAGGACACGATGATAGATAGGAGAGGGCTGACAGATGCTCTTGGATTAGAGTTTGGAAGGGTTAGCAAAAATTAACTAAATGGAAAACAGGGAGTCAACACAATTGGGCAACACGAGCAAAAGCATGACATGCTTGGGAAGGTGGAGGCAGTTTCGTAGGACTGTTCTGTTGGGATGTGCTGAAGAGTGGGGATAGAGGGTTCACAACACACAGGGTCAGGGTTACTAAGAGATGAAGTTTGAGCCTTCTCCTGAAAGCCCCAGGGAAGGACGACTTGATCGGATGGGCAATCTGGGAAAAGCACTCTGTCCCTACAGGCTGGGCTGAGAATGCGCTAGGAGAGACAGAAACAGACCAGAGACAGGGAGACCAGTTAGGAGGTCATCACTGTAAATCTGGGTAAGAACTGATGACGGTCTAAACTGGTGTGAAGTTAAGTAGCATATCAGGGAAAGAACGAAGGTATCTGAGACATAACTAAGCAGGGGAACCTACTGTAATTTTGCCAAAGGAGTGGAGGGTGGCTGTCAAGGTTAGCACTGGGAACACACTGCCTGCCTTGGAGTTCTGCAGACTCTGCCACTGTAGCATGGCTCTGGCAAGTTGTTCAGCTTCTCAGTGCCTCGGCTTCCTCACCTGTGAAACGGGGGTGGTAATGGAACACACTGAATTATTGCAGGGATTTAATGAACTAGTGTGTGGGGAGTGCTAACCTCTGTGTTTTTTTTCACTGCCTTACAAGGACTGGTGCATCCAGAAGTCAGGGAGAGGTGTGTTCCTACTTGCACCGCAAGGACGCAAAACAGAAAAAGAGTTAGGATGGAAGTGACTTCAGAACTTTAGTCTCTAAGATTCACAGACTAGATGGTAGCATCATGGACTAGCTGGGAATTTTGCCTTTTTTTTTTCTTTCTGGAAACAGAAAATACATTATTACACTTTGAACAGCCTATCAAATTAAAAAACAGAAAAACAAAGACTCTTCCTGTTTTTAAAGCAGTGGTTAAGCAGAAGCAAATGAATGGCACTTTGGAGAAAGAAATCTGACAGACCTGTATATCCATGGCCTTGCTGGAATAGACATCATACCCAAAAGGCTCCTTATTCTCAAGGACATCAGCACCACAAATGGGTCCAGAGATTAGAATCCTGAATTATGGCTTAAAATAGCTGGAAAGATGAATGGGTTTTAGAAGTTGTTTTGGTGTATCTTTCTTGAAATAGGCAATGTTGTAAGATCTAGAAAGCCACCAGGGTGGAAATGTGGGCTTTCCATCACCTCCCTTTCTCTTCTCTTCACTCTCCTTTGCTTCACCCATCTTTACATCTCTCCCAATCTTCAAAGCCCTGGTCAAATCCCTCCTCTATTAAGACCTTCCTGCCTCAAATTCATGTTAGCTTCACTTTCCTCTCATTTGTTACATCCCTTCTTTTGTAAGTATGTCTTAAATCAATCAATATCAGACATTTTTTTTCTTAAAAAATTTATTTGCAACCAAAATATGTTTAATTTTAATATAAAGGTTAACCTATTTTAAAAATATTTCTGGGACTGAGGGCATTGATTTCTGTCCAGGGAGAATGTTCAACTTACAACATCTGAAGGGCTGGTATGATTTAGCCCTGAAAGGAAAATTTTTCAATGTGTCATTTGTCAGATTCAAGTGCCTGCAAACGACAAAAGCTTCCACACTTCCACTCCCCAAAGGTGGGCCCCTTAAGCATAAAAGGAAATCCAATGTAATACCAAGTGATTCTGCGTGCAGTTCTGGAGAGAATCTTTCAGTCTCGGGTAAAGATGCTTATGAAGAGGAATGTGGAGACTTCACACTTGATACTGGCGTCCTTGCTGTGCTCTGGTTTTAACTGGGAAGAATTTTACTCATTTCTTGGATCAGTTACCCAAAGCAAATGAAAGTGTCAATGTCTGAGAACTAGACAGTTATTTGGCATTTAAGAACTAGAGGAAATGAGTTTTGTTATGACCTTTTTATAAAGATCATTATCCCAAAAGGAAGTCAAACACTTCATCTTTTGTCACTTTGACAAAAACACTGTTTTTAAAAAAAGTGAATAAGCAAATGAGGGGTATCTTTTCTTTCTTATCCGTTCTTTTAAAGACAATGAATAGACTTAGGCAATGGAAGTGCTGGTTGGTAAAAAAAAAAAATTGTGTGAATGAAGGTTTTGTTTGTTTGTTTGTTTCCCTGGCGGGTACCATCTTACATATTTTCTGTATTCTTTCTCATAAGATCTTGTCAACGACAAATTGGCACTTGCCGTGGGTGCTTTCCATCTATCTCTATAAGGATTAAATCATGTATTCCTGCAGCTGCTGACCTCCAACACCCCCTGAAGGAGTTCAGGGTGGAGATCAGAAATATGGTACTCTGTGTTCAGGAAAAAACTGGCAGAACAGGTCTTTAGATAGTTAGATATTCTCAGGAGCTGATTTTATGAGCCCAGTTCTTGTATCTCCTCTTATATAGGAAAGCACCAAAATCATGGTGACGACAGTTTCTTATGACTAGTAGAAGCTTCATGAGACCAGCAGAAACTTTCTACAAAAAATACGTGCTTGATTGCATGTACTCCCCCTTTGCCAAAATCACATATATATTGTCTCCCCCACCCCCAACCCCATCTCTTTGGAGCAGTTTCTCAGAGCTATGTGAGGTGCTGTCTCCCAGGCTGCCATCCTCATAACTCTCACATTGTGCATTTTTTTTTCAGTAAAAAATTCAAATGAATCAAAGGGTAGAGACATACCCTTTCCGTTGTCCAGTTTCCCCAAGTTTGGTGCATGTTCTCAGTTGCTTCAGTCATGTCTGACTCTTTGAGACCCTATGGACTGTAGCCCACCAGACTCCTCTGTCCATGGGGATTCTCCAGGCAAGTATGTTGGAGTGGGTTGCCATGCCCTCCTCCAGGGGATCTTCCCCACCCAGGGATCACACTTGCGTCTCTTATGTCTCCTTCGTTGGCAGGTGGGTTCTTTACCACTAGCGCCACTTGGAAAACCAAGTCCTAATTATATCCTTTTCCTCACATTTTTGTCCTAACCCTATGAAGAGAACTCATAGTAGGAGTAGTCAGTCACTTTATAGTAACTTTAGCACAGCCCATCAGACACTATAGCAAAGAGCTGTGGCCAGGGTGGAGGAGAGGGTGCTGTGGTTCCAGCTCACAAGAGCTCATGGTGTGCATATCTTCCAACTTCTTGTTTGGTGACCTCAAGTTGGCTTGAAATGGCCATGGTGGGAGCATTTACATCACAGAAATCAGCAAATGCTGAATTAGGGATTCCTCTCCCCCTTCAAATGAGGTGGTTCATTAACACACCACAGATAAACTATCAGAAATATTCCAAAAAAGATCTACTTTCAGGCAGCTGAAAGGGAGAGAGAAGAGAGAAGTTTTGACTACTGAGGAAGTGAAATGTTTTTGAATTCCGCATCTATTTAAAATGTGGGTTGAGCCATATGAGGGCTTCCCTGGTGGCTCAGCGGTAAAGAGTTCACCTGCAGTGCAGGAGCCACAGGAGACACAGGTTTGATCCCTGGGTTGGGAAGATCCCTTGGAGGCAGAAATGGCAACCCACCTCAATATTCTTGCCTGGAGAATTCCTTGGACAGAGGAACCTTGTAGGCTACAGTCCATGGGGTTGCAAAGAGTTGGACATGACTGAAGAGATTTAGCACAGCTAAGTCTTCCCATTTTCAACAATTTTTGACCTAAAAAAATGGCAATTTTATTTTATGGCTATGGCATACGGGATATTGGTTCCCCAACCAGGGGTCAAACCTGTGCCCCCTGCATTGGGAGCACAGAGTCTTAACTTCGAGACAGCCAGGGAAGTCCCCAAAATTGCAATTATTTTTCCCCTGGTGGCTCAGACAGTAAAGAATTCATTCGCAATGCGGGGGACCTGAGATCCATCCTTGGGTTGGGAAGATCCCCTGGAGAAGGGCATGGCAATTTACTCCAGTATTCTTGCCTGGAGAATCCCCAAGGACAGAGGAGCCTGGCAGGCTACAGTCCATGAAGTCTCAAAGAGTGGTACATGACTGAAGCAACAGAGGACACGCACTGGACCTGGGGAAACTGGACAATGGAAAGCAACTAAGCACAGCTTAGTATAAGAGATTGCAGGGAGCAGAAAATACAACAAACAGTGGCTTAAATAAATAAACGCTTGTGTTGTATAATGAGAGATGCAAAGCAGCCCAGAGATGAGATAGCTGCTCAGTGATGCTGTCAGAGACCAAGGATCTTTCTATATTTCTGTCCTACCCTCCTAATAAAGTCACCTTTTGTTTTCATACTTGTCATCTCATGATCACACATGTCTGCTGTGCCTCCAGGCACCATGCATCTGTCCCTGGCAGAAGGGTGAAGAAGGATAAAAGGCTATACCCATCAAGTTTACTCATGTTACTCAGGAAGACAAAAGTTTTCCCTGAGGCCCCTCTCGGAAGAGCCCATTTGCATGTCATTGACCAAACCTTGTCACATTGACACTCCCAGATGGAGGAGAATGAGATACTAAGACAGATTTAGACCAACCGTGATTCATCTCTGGCAGTGGGATGAGGACTCGCTGTCTCTGAGAAGCAGAGATCTTAGCAGCCACCTGAGAATACTGGGGTTTCACTGGTTGGGCAAAGTAGGGAAGGAGTAGATACTAGGGGGACAGCAAGTGGTATCCATCACAAGTCCCTTCTGGTTAGGAATCTAGACATTTTAGATTTTTAGCAAACTAGGACAAGATCATCCATTTCTTAGTTTAAATGTGTAAATCATTCAGAGTGTATATACTCTTCTACACTGATTGCTTAGCCTTGTGCCTAGTTAGCCTGCAGCTCAAAAAACCACGCAGCGGGTATGACTCAGTTTTTCAAGATTTATATGATCCCACTATTACAATGCATTCTTAAAGCTCAGTCCCCAGACTTTGGCCTCTGTGATCCACAGTGGTCTGTTTACAGCTATGAATTGTGAGCTCGAATCTTTCTTTGATTAAGAGGGACCCTGACTAAGGTAGAATCAATGATTTGGTACGTTGGTCTAACAGTTGAAAGAAGATAAAGACATAACAGATGTTACAAATCTTTCTGAAGAAAAAGCCCAACGCTGGTTATCTGGAAGAAGCCAGGAAAAAAGAAGTACACTATTCTGTTGTGATGATTATATCCTTGAAAAAGTCTGACATGACATTTATCTACCTTGGCAGTTAAGAATCATGTTACTCCAATGATTGGTAGCCTTGTTCTGCAATCATGGCTGGGTCTTTCATCAAGTAACCCCAAGGAATATACTAGTTGACAGTTAACTACTGTTTATGCTTCATTATGGGCTTTCTGGGTAGTTCAGCTGGTAAAGAATGCACCTGCAATGCAGGAGTCCCCGGTTAGATTCCTAGGTCAGGAAGACCCCTTGGAGAAGAGATAGGCTACCCACTTCAGTATTCTTGGGCTTCCATGGTGGCTCAGATGGTAAAGAATTCGCCTGCAATGCAGGAGACTTGAGTTTGATGGCTGGGATGGGAAGATTCCCTGGAGGAGGACACAGGTACCCACTCCAGTGTTCTTGCCTAGAGAATCCCCATGGACAGAGGAACCTGGCAGGCTACAGTCCATGGGGTCACAAAGAGTCAGACAGTGAGTGACTTAGTGAGTGACTAAGCACAGCACATGTTTCACTATCCCATTGGCTTGATTATGGCAACCAGGAGAATGCATGATATCTGCACTTGGCTGGGCACTGTTGAGAAGCATGGACAGTATAGGCTTTTATAACATGGTTCTCAAATGCATGGCCACATTTACAAGCCTAAGACCCAGAACCAGACATACATAGGTTCTACCCAGATGAGACCCTGCACTGGTAATGTGACTTGGAACAAATTACTTAGTGACTCAGCCTTTTGTAAAATGACAGTTTTGTTGTTATGGGTAAAGGAAGCAAAGGAAGAAAGTGCTCAGTACTCAGTGTGTGTGTGTATTCAGGGATTGAACCTGCATCACCCGCATTGGCAGGAAGATTGTTTATCACTGAGCTCCCTGGGGGCCTAGTGTATATTAAGAACTTAGTAAGTGGGAGTTGCTCTTTTCCCATGTCTGATTCCAGAAAAGTTTTCCTGAAATGATTATGTTGATAATAAATGTCCCTTTAATAATAATAAATATGACTTTTATTATAATAAATGCTGTTTCAAGGACCGATATGCAATAACTACTTTTCACACTTCTAATATTATCTATATGTGCTTGGAGAATATGATTTTGCTTTCTTCTCCTTTTATCTTCAACAGCAAAATCTCTCATTCTTTCACAACTTACCTCTGGAAAAGTATGTAGCATGAAAAGAATCTCTTCTATCACTTTGGGATGGTTAGAAAACAAGGCACTTGGCATTATAAAGCTACAAGATAAAAACCAATATCATTATCTCTCATTATTTATTCACTACACATAAGGAATAATGCAATATATGGTTATAATTCAACAAAGGATCAATTAAAATGGTGGGCTTGACACCACTTACATTGATCCCTATAGGTTTGGTCCTTTATAGATAGAAAATCACTTTAAGTCCAGTCACCCAGAAAGCCCAAATATTGTTTTTTAAAAATATTCAAGCTATACATCTGTAGGGGGTTCCTTGGTGTCTCAGTTGGTAAAGAATCCATCTGCAATGCAGGAGATGCAGGTTTGATCCCTTGGTGAGGAATATCCCCTGGAGAAATGAGTGGCTACCTACTCCAGTATTCTTTTTTTTTTATATGATATTATACATGTTTTAATGCCATTCTCACAAATCATCCCCCTCTCCCTCTCCCACAGAGTCCAAAAGATTGTTCTATACATGTGTCTCTTTTGCTGTCCAGCAGATGAATGGATAAGAAAGCTGTGGTACATATACACAATGGAGTATTACTTAGCCATTAAAAAGAATACATTTGAACCACTCCAGTATTCTTGCCTGGAGAATCCCATGGACAGAGGAGCCTGGCAGGCTTCAGTCCATAGGGTCACAGGGTCTAACAGGACTGAAGTGACAGAGTACACACAAGTTTAGGGTCAAGTTTATTTTATTGCATTCTGATTCTTGATACATTGCAGGTATAAATGCAGGTGTGATTTGTGTATTATGATAGAATAAGTTAACAAGCATGTGCACTTGCTCCAAAAGCTCCATTTCTTAATTATATTTGCTAATAAGAATTTACACATAACCTCCTATGCATTTTTGGATGATTCAACGTTTTGCCATTGGCTATTTTAATACAATAATCTTATCTCTCCCTTGGATCCTCTTAAATGTCTTTTAAAGTGTTTTCTACCTCAACAAAAAAACAGAAAATATCACAACATGGACCACTAGATGGCGCACGAGCAGCGGTGATACTCTGGCATGTGAACGTGAAAGCCTTCGTTGCTCAGTCGTGTGACTCGGACCCATGGACTGTAGCCCGCCAGATTCCTTTGTCCATGGGGATTCTCCAGGCAAGAATACTGTAGTGGGTTGCCAAGTCCTCCTCCAGGGGATCTCTCCATCCGGGGATCAAACAGAGGTCTTCCGCATTGCAGGCAGATTCTTTACCGTCTGAGCCACCAGGGAAAAAAAACAAACAATAGTTAGGCAAGGACAGACAGCCAGTGGGGCACCTGTGATCCTATTATTATGAATTTTATTTTGATTTGAGATAGTTGTAAATCGGACCTTGAGGAACAGTTACTTGATAAACAGTGCTGTTTAAATGCAAAAGTGTAGCTTCAGAAAAATGTTCATTTCTTATAAAATGAACCTGGTTTTAATTCAGGCACTTCTCCATAATTTAAAAAGATGAATCAGTTGGATCACTAAGGACCCTTTTCATGGAATTCTCACATCCCTTCCAACGCTCGCTTTCAGTCAATGTGCTTCCCCATGGTTACTTTTATAAATCTGCAGGCTCGGCCACTGTGTTTCTTCACTTGCTGCTCTGCTTTAATTGCTGCCTCTGCAGTGTTTTGTTCTCCTTCTTTATCTTGGCCCAGACTATTAATTTCTAAAACGCATCAGCATCCAGTGACTGTTAGGACAACTTCAGAGAACCTCAAAAGAATTATGCCTGCGTGATTTTTAGCCCATATATTTGGTGCCGTTAAAATGTCATTTTTCCCTAGACTTCCATGACGTTGCGTCAAACATGAAATTAATCTTAACTGTACAGCGTTCATATTTTGACATCTCAATACCTTTATTGAGATGTTAAAATAGAATTTTCCTTTAAATATGTCAATATAAAAGACTTACTACTTTCCTACATGGTATCTCCCACATCAACTTTCATTATCCAGAGAAATGCATCTTTCATTTTATAATAGAAGTCAGTGGGAAGAGGAAGTTTGTTGTATAGAAATTCATATTTACAGTCAACTTTCAACTTTTTGAGGTTTTCTTTCATCCAATAATATAATGTATACCCGTATAATCTACTACTGTAACTGCAGTTTTCGAAAATGTTATTTTGTCTCCCCGTGCTTCTCTGGTAGCTCAGACAGTAAAAAATCTGCCTGCGATATATGTGTATCTCTCTCTCTATATATATATCGGAGAAGGCAATGGCACCCCACTCCAGTACTCTTGCCTGGAAAATCCCATAAATGGAGGAGCCTGGTGGTCTGCAGTCCATGGGGTCGCACAGAGTCGGACACGACTGAGCGACTTCACTTTCACTTTCATGCATTGGAGAAGGAAATGGCAACCCTCTCCAGTGTTCTTGCCTGGAGAATCCCAGGGACAGAGGAGCCTGGTGGGCTGCCGTCTATGGGGTCGCACAGAGTCGGACAAGACTGAAGCGACTTAGCAGCTATATATATGTGCATTCTTTTAAAAATATTCTTCTCTGTTATGGTTTATCACAGGGTGTTGAATATGGTTCCCTGTCTATACAGTAGGACCTCGTCGTGTGTACATCCTATATAAAAAAGCTTACGTCTGCTAACCCCAGCCTCCTACTCCATCCTTTCCCCAGTTCCCTTCCCCTTGACAACCTGTTTCATAGATAGGTTCCTTGGTGTCATATTTTAGATTCCACACATAAGTGATGTCATATGGCATTTGTCTCTTTCTGACTTACTTCACTTAGTATGATAATCTCTAGTTGTAGTTGCCTAACTAGTCTCATCTGCCTTGGGACCTCAATGCCTAGGCCTGCCAGGCAGACTGGCTCACTCTGCAGGCTTTTGCTTAATCTCCTCTCTTCCCCCACACTTTGCTGTGGCAAAGATGGCAAAATTCCTGTCATGGTTGCACATGACTCTGTGCAACCCCATGGACTGCAGCCCACCAGGCTCCTCCATCTATGGGATTTTCCAGGCAAGAGTACTGGAGTGGGGTGCCATTGCCTTCTCCGATATATATAGAGAGAGATGCAAGTATATTGCAGGCAGATTTTTTACCGTCTGAGCTACCAGAGAAGCATGGGGAGAGCTCATGCTGAGAAGGCCCAACCAGCCCAGGCCCACATTTCCCAGCCCCTCCACCCCTTGCATCCAGGTTGGGCCATGTCGCTAGTTCTTGCTAGCACAATATTAGTGGAGGTGATGTGGGCCATTTCTTGACCAAGATGATTAAGAACCTTCTTGGCACTTTTCCCTCCCCTTCTGCCAAGTAGATATTAACAAACAGGATGATGTTGGAAGCTGTGTAGAAGGTGGTGGAGATTCCATCAGCTTGGAGCTCTGAATGGTTGTATGGAGCAGAGTCTTCTTCCACATCTATGCCCATTTTTCCATTCCTGCCACCTAACCAGGAACATTTCTTTTGAATTTTATGTGAGTGAGAAATAAGCTTGTGCTGCGCTAAGTCATTAAGATTTTTTTTACACAGCAAATAATCTTACCTTAATTTATCTGCAAAGTGATTTTCCTAACTGGAATGCTTTTTTTTTTCATTATGGAGGTGGGGGACAGAGACTATTTTATTGATCACCTATTTTATGCCAAGGATATCATAATGGTAATAACTTCAGTGATTTATACATGGTATCATTATTAAAAATTTTCCCAGCTCCAAGAGCTTGTCATCATTATGTTACTGATACTGCTTTGATTGGTACAGCCTATTGGGGAATTATGTTTAAATACAGACAATTTCTGACTTGCATTAGAAGGCTCACCTGGGGACTTAATTCACTACTGGATACCGGGTTGAGTAAGCCAAAGATTGATGGGGAAAATATGGGAGATGGCCACATGGCATTCTGAAATATTTAAGTCTGGGTCTAGTGCAGACACAGGCTTTGGGCTACATATGGAGATAATAGAGAAAGATGAAACTGATAGAGTAGACTCAAGATAAAGAATGGTGGAATGTGAAGCTAAGAAATTTGGACTTTGGTCTATAAGGAATTGGTAGGGGGAGGGTAGTCAAGTCACATGAACCAAACTCTGCTTTAAGAAGATATATTTGGCAGTAATATTATATATAGCCAACTTACAAACTAACTTTTTTAGAGAAGGTATATATACCTTCTCTATATATGGCTGTGCTGCTTGTGGGATCTTAATTCTGCAACCAGGGATGGAACCCAGGCCCCAGCTATGGAAGCTCAGAATCCTAACCACTGGATCACCAGGGAATTCCCTAGAGAAGATGTTCTGTTGTTACAGCATTGATTGTCCTGTGCATTGTAGGATGGTAAACAGCATCTTTGGTCTCTACCAAGTGAATAACAGTAGCAACTCCCACTCTCTTCACATGGGACAACCACCAGACATTGGACATTGCCAAGCATCCTACGGCAATGTCCCTATCCCCCACCCCTTGCTTTCATCAGAAGGTCCAGGTGGATGAGGCTGCATTCCTCCCACAATGCAACTGATCTTGAGACCACAAAGATATGGCCACCCATGGCCCATGCCCTCCCTTCTGCCATATTCTAGGTTCTCAGGATCCTGGAAATCTTTGCCCAAATAGCTCCATTTGCCAAGTTGTGGTGATTAGGAGCCGGTGTGGACTGAGTTTGGCCTGGAAGCTTGGGCGTCCATGTGCCTGTGCCTGTGGGTCCTCCTGGTACTGGATGGAAGCAGTGGGAGGAGAAGGGGTGACTCCTGAAAATTCCCACGTGGGGCTCCAGGAATGTGAGAATTCTAAATTTGAGTCTGACCTCCAGCCATGGGCCCTACTGAGAAACTTAGAAGGATGATGCTGGAGGTGGTGAGGAGAGCAGCAGTACCTTGTCACCAGAATTTTGGGCTAGCTGGCTGAGGTGGGGTGAGGAGGAACCTAGGCCGTGTGGGACAGAACTTCTGTGCCTCTTGCCACAGACTTGCAGTTTGCATTTCACAATCCATTTAGGGTAACTTGGGAGGAAGAAGTTGGGACTCTGAAATCATATGCATCTAGATCCAGCCTGATCCTGCCTGTAGCATCTGTGTGGCAGGTGAGTGAGGCCAGAAAAATTAGGGTACCTTGGCCAGACAGAGAAAGAGAAAGGACATCCAAAGAGTTTGTGAAAAGACACAGATGCGTGCAGAATGCTTGAGTGTTTGGAAGTTGTTTAGGAACTAGGAAGATGAAGGTGTGGATGGAGGGCAGAATGCTGGGGAAAGAGCCAAAGAATCTGCAAGGACCCCACACATGGGTCCTCAAAGGAGCCGAGACTTTCTACAGCAGCCACACAGAGCCTAGGGGGTGGCTACGCAGAGCAGGCTCTGTGATTCAGCTCTGGATGGAAGAGGAGAGAAAGTAAAGACTGGGAGAACAGAAAGTTGTTTTTAAAATTCTGATGAGATGCTGGGCTGAACAAAGACACTGAGCAGGAAAATGAAGAGTGGAGAGAGTCTGTGAAGGCTGAATTGCTCTTAGAATGACAGCTACTGATAAAACCCTGAGCATCTTGAAATATTGACACATGCTTTTGGCTTTTAAGGTTTTGGCATAGAAGATTTTGGTTCTCACATGGGGACACACCAATAAAATTTTCAAGCAGGATTTAAAATTTTTGTGTTTTTCCTTTTCAGGATGACTTTGTAGACCTTTTAACTTCCATATCTTTTTAAAAGTTTGCGATTCACTTCTGTATGTGTGTATGAAACAGATTTTTTTCCCTAAAAAAATATGATATCAAAGGTAGAGAGTTCAGACTTAATGAAAACCAGAAAAGGTTCTAGTTGAAAGCAACAGGGATTCTGATGCCCCTGAAATCACTCAGCCTTCGTGCCTCCAGAAATGCCAACACAGACAACTCTCCATGTCACTGTCCCACAAGGCATTGGTCTCTCCTGCACGGAAATAATATATGGAAATGAGAGTCAAAAGGAGTATAATATTCCAATTTAAGTCAAGAGAGCCAATTCTTTGGGGCTTCATTTTGGGGTAGAAAGGTCATTCAAATTAAATATTAATTTGTATCTCTATACATCTGTCTTCAAGAAAGATAACTAGTCTATATTTTGAAAATCTTGACAGGCAATTGCATTCACATTAACCTTTTGTTGGGACATCAGCAGGAGTGAGGTGTCTCTGAATGATTAGCATTCTTCTCTACAACTGGAAATTTCCATCTCTTCCAACAAGTTTTCAGGCTCCTTCCTTAGGGTCCAGTAACTATGAAATGCCAATTAGATAACAGCAAACAATGGGCTCACGAGGCCTGGAGGAATTCCAAATCATCTCGTGGGCTTGTCGGGCCTTCTTCTGGACAATGAGAGAAATGCGGGTATCGCAGCAGCCTCGCTAAAGGGCACATTGTTCTGCACTGAGAGGCCTCTGTGCCGTGTGTTTTGATACACTTTCAAGTTCATAGAATCAGGGCATCTGGATTCAGAAGGGGTCTGAGAAGGTCATTCAAATCTGTCTTTCCTCTTCCCATTTTATCTTTATACAGACAAACACATTTAAGTCAACAAGTCTCTTTAAACAGTTACCCTGTCTAGAGTGCTGGGACAAGAATACGTGAAAGGAGCCATGACCTAAGCCTTTGCCTGGAGTGGGCAGCAAAGCCTTTTCAGAAAAGGTAGGAGGTAAAGTGGAAAGTATTGTTTAGACTGGATCTGGGCAACTGTGTCAGGAGAGCATGTGAGGCAGAGGAAATTAGATGCAAGAATGTGCAGAGGCGGGAAGAACAAAGCCGGTCAGTGAGATATCACATTGGTGTGCAAGCTGGATCTGATAGAAAATTCACAGAAAGAGGAGGTGGTAAGGTAAGGCAGGTATTTTCCACTGAGAATTGATGAGTCTTTGGACTATTCTGAAAGCAGTGGTGACTATCAAAGCTTTTTGAGCCTGGGGATGAACAATAAACCCATCCAACAATCAAGAAATTTATTCATGGAAAAAGCAAAAGAAAATTTATTCAAGGAAAGAGATTGATTCTGATTTAAGAGAACGTATAGATCTGGTATTTCCATTAAGGCAGTCTATAATGATGCCTTTAGTTTAGGCTTGATGAGTTTACAAACTCATTTCTAGGAAATATACACCCCTTTGCCTGCCACTTGGCCCTATCACTGCCCCTTGTCAGAAATAAGAAGCGGCAGGCCTGGAGAATGAGTGCTGAATCTCTGAAGACATATCCTTTCAAGATGGTGCTAAAAAAGGGGTGTGGGCTAGGTGGGGGCGGGTATATTTGTCTGCTCTGGAAGACTAGTAAAAGGCCATAGACTGGGAGGCTTCAACAAGAAAAATTTATTTCCTACAGTTCTGGAGGGTGGGAAGTCCAAGATTAAGGTGTTAGCCCATTTAGTTTCTGGTGAGAGCTGTAGATGGCTGCTTCTTGACATGTTCTCACATGGCAGAGAGGGAGGGGGGGATTTTTTTTCCTCTTATTATAAGGCAAAAGTCCTATTCTATCAGGGTCCCATCAATATTACTTCATTTAACATTGATTACCTCCTGAAGATCTTATCTCCAGATACAGTCACTTGGGGGTTAAGACTTCAATATGTAAATTTGGAGGGCACAATTCAGTCCATGACAGTGGGTTACATGCAGCACTGAATCAATTGCACACTGGAGACTTTTCACTTATCTAGGATTTTAAAAACTTGATGGAAGATGCAGAATCATCATTGTGGCAGGTAAGAAGGTTATACTTTCTACCACATTCTCTCACTAGTTTGTTAAACTTTCCCATAATCTTAAAACTAATCAAGACTACTCTTTTGATATATCAAAATCAAGCAAATAATGACACATGATTAATGAGTTATTTTCACATAAATGTGTTATAACTATATGGAATAAAGTGGGCTCCTCAATCTTTGTGCATGCTCAGTCGTTCAGTCCTGTCTGACTCTTTGCTGTCCCATGGACTGTATCCCGCCATGCACCTCTGTCCATGGAATTTTCCAGGCAAGAATACTGGAGTGGGTTGCCAATTCCTATGCCAGGGGATCTTCCTGACCTGGGGATGGAACCCATGTCTGCTGCATTTCCTACATTGGCAGGCAGATTCTTCACCACTGAACCATCTGGAAAGCCCTTCTGCTCAATCTACCTTTTGCCGATAATAGTCTTGACTTAACTGACCATTGGCCATGTGATGTGCTGGGGTTTTGCCTGTCATTACTCTTCACAATAATAGCATGACATAAAGATCTCCATTCCACAGATGAGAAAATTGAAGCCTAGAGAATTTGGTAACTTAAGTAATTTAAGACAGATTTCAAATTCAGTCTTGGACGGTTCCCAAGTCCAGAAATTCCCCTGTACCATATTACCATTCTTGATATTATATTGTCTTTCACTGAATTGATGAAATAACAGATCAAAATAATATTTAAAAAAATGAAGAACTTGAAAGAATGGGGTTAACAACCATCAGAATCACCTGGAGAGTTTTTTTTTTTTTTTTTAAACCCTGATGTAATTCTTATCTTCCACCTTAAAACACAAATGTTTGAAGGAGACACAGACATAATAAACAGACTTATGGACACAGGGGAAGGGAAGGAGAGGGTGGGAAGAATGGAGAAAGTAGCATGGAAACATATACACTACCATAAGTAAAATAGATAGCCAGTGGAAATTTGCTCTTTGACTCAGGGAACTCAAACTGGGACTCTGTGACAACTTAGAGCCAGGGGGATGGGGTGGGAGGTGGAAGAGAGGTTCAAGATGGGGGTACATATTTATACCTATGACTGATTCGTGTTGCTGTATGCCAGAAACCAACACAATATTGTAAAGCAATTATGCTTCAATTAAAAAGAGATAAATTAAGAAAACACAAATGTGCAAACCAATGAGGCCCTTGGTTCAGAGTCTCTAAAGATGGGGTTAGAAATCTTTATTTTATTCCATTGTTCTATATTTCTGTCTTTGTGCCAGTACCATACTGTCTTGATGACTGTGGCTTTGTAGTAGAGCCTGAAGCCAGGCAGGTTGATTCCTCCAGTTCCATTCTTCTTTCTCAAGATCGCTTTGGCTATTTGAGGTTTTTTTATTTCTATACAAATTGTGAAATTATTTGTTCTAGCTCTGTGAAGAATACCATTGGTAGCTTGATAGGCATTGCATTTAATCTATAGATTGCTTTGGGTAGTATACTCATTTTCACTATATTGAGTCTTCTGATCCATGAAGATGGTATATTTCTCCATCTATTAGTGTCCTCTTTGATTTCTTTCACCAGTGTTTTATAGTTTTCTATATATAGGTCTTTAGTTTCTTTAGGTAGATATATTCTTAAGTATTTTATTCTTTTCATTGCAATGGTGAATGGAATTGTTTCCTTAATTTCTCTTTCTATTTTCTCATTATTAGTGTATAGGAATGCAAGGAATTTCTGTGTGTTGATTTTATATACTGCAACTTTACTATATTCATTGATTAGCTCTAGTAATTTTCTGGTGAAGTCTTCAGGGTTTTCTATGTAGAGGATCACGTCATCTGCAAACAGTGAGAGTTTTACTTCTTCTTTTCCAGTTTGGATTCCTTTTATTTCTTTTTCTGCTCTGATTGCTGTGGCCAAAACTTCCAAAACTATGTTGAATAGTAGTGGTGAGAGTGGGCACCCTTGTCTTCTTCCTGACTTTAGGGGAAATGCTTTCTTTTGGACTCTGTGGGAGAGGGAGGGGGGAATGATTTGGGAGAATGGCATTAAAACATGTATAATATCATATAAGAAACAAATCACCAGTCCAGGTTCGATGCAGGATACAGGAAGCTTGGGGTTGGTGCACTGGGATGACCCAGAGGGATGGTATGGGGAGGGAGGTGGGAGGGGGTGTTCAGGATGGGGAACACGTGTACACCCGTGGCGGATGCATGTTGATGTATGGCAAAACCAATACAATATTGTAAAGTAAAATAATAATAATAATATAAAATTAAAAAAATAAATCTTTATTTTATAAAGTTACTTAAGTAATCTAGCCAGGTTTGGGAGTGTGATGTTCCTCAAAAGATGTGTCCATATCCTATTCTCTGGAAACTGAATGTGATCTTATTTGGAAGGAATCTTTGCCACGTACTGAAACATCTGTAGATGAGATCATCCTAGATTATGTAGATAGGGCCTAAATCCAATGACTAGTGTCCTTATAAGACACAGAGAGAAGAAGAGAAGGCTGTGTAAAGATAGAGGCAGAGATTAGAATGATGCAGCTACAAGTCAAATAATGCCAGGAGCCACCGGAAGATACAGGAAGGATTCTCCTTCAGAGAGAGTACTAACCTGCTAACACCTTGATTTCTGACTTCTGGCCTGTAGGATTGTGAGAGAATAGAATTCTGTTGTTTGAGCCACCCAAGTTTGTGGTCGTTTGTTACAGCATCCCTAAGAAACCAATACAAGGATCTGACTTAGGTAAGAGAAAACAGCGAAGTAATTAAGGCAGGATTGAATGTGGGAGTGAGAGAGAAAATATTGAAAATAATATAGGACATCTTTTTTCCATTTAGAAATGCTCCCAATTTAACAGGCTATTTTGATTTTGATCTCTCACTGTTGGAAGCTCCATCTATATATTATTAACAATCTTAAAAGTATTAAGTAAACTCTTATAAATTGTATTTACATTAACTAGGAATGGTCATTCAAGTCTATGTAGTTAAGCCCATTGTGCATGTGGGCTTTACGAGTCTGTTCAGGAAAAGATTATATGCCTTCCTAGGTGGGTAGTAAAGGGGTTAATATAAGATAAACAAAAAATAAACAATTACCTAGAGAATATGTATCCAATAAGAAGATGTGAGATAAAGGGAGTAGAAACAGTGAAAGTTACCTCTTTCACTTTGAGCCTCTGGAGGTGCAAATTCCCCTTTTTTCTATGCTTTAGCAAGCAGGGCTCCTGGTGATGAAGGCTTTCCCACTCTTTGGGAGATAGTCAGTGCAAGACACACAGGAACACTTCTATAGTTAACATGAATAAAAACAAGTAGAAGACAGCTGACTGTTCTTGGGCATCAGGCCAATAATTCTTTTTCCTCTCTAAATGTTGTAAAATATTATGCCATCTATTTACACATGGCCAACAGGCACATGAAAAGATGCTCATCACAGCTAATTATTAGAGAAAAAATAAAACTATGAGTTACCACCTAACACTAGTCAGAGTGACCATCATTAAAAAGTCTACAAATAAAAGAATGGTGGAGAAGATGTGGGAAAAAAAGGAACCCTTCTATGCTGTTTGTATGAATATAAATTGGTGCAGCCACTATGGAGAACAGTATGGAAGTTACTCATAAAATTAAAATCAGAATTTCCATATGATCAGGCAGTGCCACTCTGGGTGTATAGCTGGACAAAACTCTGGTTCAAAATGATACCCTGCACCCCTATGTTCATAGCAGTGCTATTCACAATAGCCAAGACATAGAAACAAGCTAAACATCCATATGTCCATTGACAGATGAATGAATAAAGAAGATGTGCGATTTATCTACCTATCTATACAACTACACAATGGCATATTATTCAACCCGAAAAAAGAATGAAACAATGCCATTTTTAGTTATATGGATGGACCTATAGATTATTATACTAAGTCAGAAAGAGAAAGACAAACAGGTACGATATCACTTATGTGTGGAATCTAAAATATGACACAAATAAACTTGTCTATGAAACAGAAACACTCTCACAGTCATAGAGAATAGACTTGTGGTTACCAAGGGGGTGGTGGGAGAGGGATGGAGTGGGAGTTTGAGGCCAGCAGATGCAAACTATTATATATAAAGTGGATAAACAACAAGGTTCTACTCTATAGCATTGTACTGTAGAGGGAATGTATATACTGTATATACAGTGTATATACTGTACTATATAGGGAGTGATATTCAATATCCTATAATAAACTATAATGGAAAACAATATGAAAAATAATAAATATATAACTGAATAACTTCGCTGTACACCAGAAACCAACACAACATTCTAAATCAACTATACTTCAAGAAAAAGTATTATGTCATCTTTTGAAGGACTCAGAGCTGTATAGCAATTATTTTAAATTACATGTCAATTCAAAAGAAACAATTGAACCTGGGTCTCCCACATTGCAGGCAGATGCTTTAACCTCTGAGCCACCAGGGAAGCTACTATGTATTAAGTCCTATATTATTGACAATTAGAAAAATAGCCAACATCATGCTGGACCAATTCAACATGATATTGCCTCTGTTTTACTTGTGTTTTTGGCTATGAAAAGACTTCTCGAGATTACACTAGTATGTTGTTTTAGTAATGTATTCATTTGATTTCCCCAAATACATTCTAGCCCTGACATTTTCTCTAAACTCCAGATTGAGCACTTCTAAACTAATTTGACATCTCCATTTGGACAAGTAACCAAAAAATAATTTCTTCCCCAAAACTTGCTCGTTCCTCAATGTGCCCCATCTCAGTCAGTGGCACCACCGTGCACCCAATCATTCAAGTCAGAAACAATAGAGTCATTCTCCTGTCTTTTTCTTCTGGCAACCACCTTACCTTCATCTAGATCAGGTAATATTTGCTCAGTCTTCCAGAAACATTCTGAATCATATCACATCTCTCCCCCTCAGGCTGCTCTATCATCTGTTACCTTGATTACTGCAATAAACTCTTGACTAGTCTCTCTGCTTCTACTCTGCCCCTCACAGTTGATTCTCCACCTAGCAACCAAAGTTTTAAAATATAAACCAAAATATGTTTAATACTGTTCTCAGTTATGTCCGACTTTTGTGACACCATAGTCTGTAGCCCACCAAGCTCCTCTGTCCATGGGATTTCCCAGGCAAGAATCCTGGAGTGGGTTGCCATTTCCTCCTCCAGGAGATCTTCCAAGGGATCGAACCTGCATCTCTTGTGTCTCCTGCATTGGCAGGTGGGTTCTTTACCACTGTGCTGCCTGGGTTGTATCTTTCCTTAAAATCCTCTAATGACTTTGAATTATTTAACATACAGGCAACTATTTAAACTGAGACCCTAACTACAGCTTCAACAAGATAAAAGGGCTGTTAATGATGTCTCCACAGGTCAGGAACCCAGGCTACTTTTATCTTATTGCTCTACTATGCATAGTTTGTAATCTGGATCCTCATTCAAGATGGCTTAAGGTCAACTCATCTGCTTCCAGGCCAGTAGGAACTGGAAAAGGGGAGGGGAAGCAGGTTTCCATTGCAATCACATTCTGTTGGCCAGAAATTAGTTGTTACTGCACTCAACTGCAAGGGAGGCTTAGAGATATAATTTTAATTCCATGTAGTCATACACTGTGTTGGAAATTAAGGTTTCTATTACAATAGCAAAAAGTGAGAATGGATATTCAAGAACAATATGGTAGACTAGGTTATGATAATACATAGACCCAACTATGTTGGTACTCAACAAAATGGAAGTTAGTTTTATCTCACAAAAGAGTTTTGGGTAAGTGAATATCAATTGATGTAACTTTTCTGGATGTGGTCATTAGGTTTCCAGTGGGTAGAGGCTCTATCATCTTACACATGTGGCTTTGAAGGTTGCCATCAACATTTCTATCCCAGAGAGCAAGAAAGGAGAAATGCCACAGAGACACACAGGAGGATCATTTGTATTGGCCAGTCCAGAAATAGTTCACATCACTTCTACTCACATTCTATTGGCTAGTTCTCATTCGTATGACCATTGCTAAGTGAATTGCTGTAAAATTTGGTCTGGCTATGTGCCCAGGAGGAAGAGGAGAATAGAGATTTGGATAAACACCTAGTAAACTTCCCATCTCCCACAATAAAATCCAAAGTCCTTACCAGACATAAAGCCCTTACAAAGTGGCCCACAACTAACTTTCTTTAATCTTCCTTCCGCTGATTAGCTCCAGCTTCCCCAGTCCTCTTTCTGTTCCTTGACCTTATCAAGTCTGTTTTCACTCCAGGGTGTTTGCAACTGCTGTTGGTCTGTGTGGAACCTTTCCCCCAGATTTTCGCATGTCTCACTCCCTCAACTTCATTGAGTTCTCAACTTAAAATCTATCTTCTAGAGAAACTATCTGTAGCCACTACCACATCCTTGACTATTTCCCATCAAAGCCAAGTCCCTTATCATGCTTCATTTTTATTCATATATTCATATAACTTGTTCATCTGTTTATCTATGGCTGGTGTCTACCCATAACCCATATTCATTTTGATTGTATTATCTGCTTTATTCAGTTATATCCCTAACTGCCCAGAAAATTGCCATAGTAAGCACACAATAAATTGTTGATGATTTTTAGTAATCACTTAACTAAGATAGAAACTCTTTTGGTTACACATAAGATTTAATTCACCATAACATTTCATGAACCAATACCTTTCCACTCGTATGAATTTTCTCTATTCAAGAGCATTCTCCAGAGTGTTAATGTTTGCATCCCTTATTTGTAGAATGGAGGTAATCACACACCTATTTCCTAGAGTGATCATCAAGATTATACAAGGTAACGTATGTAAAATGCTGAGCGGTGTGTGGCACTTGATCTCACACACTGTACATACAGAAAAGGGGGAGAAATTTATTAATCATTTACATATTTCTAAATTATTTCCTAAATTTATGGAGAGAATTAACCGCTCTAAAATATAGCTATTTGTTATCCTGATGGTAAAGGGAAAAGTGAGCAAGTTCTGAATTGCCTTTCATCTGTTCAAACTATCTAGATTTTGTCTTTCCAGCCCCAATGTGACTGTAATAATATGACAGTTTAGAATATTACAGCCATTCTTTCAACATGACCTACTGAAGAAAAAGCAGAACAAAATCTTCTGGTCACAGTCTGTACTGTGTCTAATGCATTATTGATCATGACAGGGATTTCCATTTGGCTTTTCCTTTCAAGTTAAGAATACATTCAATCATAAAACCGACGCGTTGCATGTGCTATATTCCAGTTCACAGAACCGCTGAAGGAGATACAGTTATGCAAGCTAATCCAGTCTCTTGGATAATTCTTGTGAAAAACTATGATCAAAACAACCCATGTGAATAAGGGTCACCAGGAAATGGCTTTTGAAGATTAAAAGAGGCTGAGACTATTTAGCTAGTGAAAACATTGAAGTAATTGTTTTAAAATAAAGAATCATCCCGTTTGAATTTTGTAGCAATCATTTAAAAAATAAGCTCTTCCTTGACTCATTGGTATGAATATCTTTTCCCCTGATGTTACTAAATAATTTCATAGGCATTGGTAATGGGTCACCAATAGATAGGGTGGGTGAGTGGGTCTAAGTCTCCTTTACTTTTCCTTCTGGGCCTGGCAGTCTCTCCTTCCCAGATCTACCCAAAGAAGGTCAAAGGTTTTGTATATATTACCTTATGGGCATAGCATACAACTGCTGGAAGGAGTTGGGATGTCTGACAGTGATTGAAATGCAATTCCTATGAAAGTGCAGCACGTGAAAAATGGCACCCTTCCCCCTCCCCACCAGCACTCACCACACACAGTTTTAATTCCCATTCCAGCTTGTACTTGATACTTATTACACAGTTACCCAACCTCCTCTACTTCAGGCTGAGTGGCACACTGGGAAATGGAGACTCTAAATGGATACAGAAATAGAATTGCTGAGGGGAAAAGAGAGAGGTTATGACTTTGGCTGGCTCAGATGACAACTCTCCTTTTCTGGACAGTGGGTTCCCTCGTCCTGAAGTTAAGGGACGGCAATGGGGCAGAGTCAAAGTCTTCCTCGTGCTTTGTGGTTGCTCTTGCTGCTTTGGTTCAAAGGGTAGTATCTGTACCATCCAAGAAATTGTTTCTCAACCCCTCCCCATGAATGATGTCATTGGTGGAAAGTTGGCAAGGCTCCCTGAATGTTGACACGTCTTCTCTTTGGTTTGCCATGCTGGTGCCACATTTTCATCTCTCTGTATATTTTCATGGGTAGTTTAATAAGACATTGAGAAGTATCTGTTAGGTATTGCTAAGTTGCTGCCATGCTAACCTGAAAGTTTTTCTACTTTATTTGATTTTGTTTTTTATTAAGACAGATCAATTGAGCAGAATAACTGAATCTCAGGCTGAATAGGATCATAATGACCCTCTAAGGATTGATCTTGAACATTCAGTCTCTTTGATTGTTGGAGACAGAAAGGAAATTGGACACCATCTACTCCAAATCCATCACTTTATCTTAGGAATTTGAAGGTCCAACAGAATCAATGACTTGCCTGAGGACACAGCTCACTAGAAATAGAGAGCTGAGCAGGTAATCTATCAATTGCCTAATATTATTCTGCGTCACTTATCTGAATGGAAGCAAGGAAAGGGAAATAATGAATATTTATTATGGGTCAGGTCTGTGCAGGTGTTTTATATATATTTTTTATTTTTATCTTCATAAAGGTACATATTGTTATCCACATAATGTCAGTAAAAATTTTTGTTTTTATAAAAAGTAAGATTTTTAAATTTAAAGTTTCTGCAAAGCAACTATTCAAATTACTAAACACATTTATCAAAGAGAGTAAAAAAAAAAATAGTGAGATGTCTTTATTTCTAATGACCATACTCTGTTTCCACCCAGGGTCCCTGCTACTACTGAGGTAGCTAGGAACATGAGTTAGTAAGTAGGAAGTCACATTTCAAAAATAATAGTTAGTGGAAAAAACTATGAATAAACTAGGAGGGATATCTCACTAGGAGATGAGACTGTGAACCACCAAAGCACACACTATTAAATAATTATATCTGCATTCAGTCAAATTCTTCATAGCATGTACCTCAACATATGCTATCACCTATGACTCCTTAGCTTCCCTTTTCTGTGCTTCACACTGGCCACTCCCTTCTGTTCTCATGGTCTTTATCCAGACAGGGAAGAGTAAAATTGAGTAGAGTTTCCCTTAGATAATAGTCCTGCATCCCTGAGATTATACCATGCTCTTGACTGGAATTCTGGTTGTTGTCAAAACTCTTCAAACAAACATTTAAAGTCCCTGGGTTTACCACCATGATGACATCTCTTTTATTATGTATAGATTAGACCACTTTTTCTCTCTCCTAGAGGATGGTCTTATCTTCTTTTAAAAATATTAGCAAATGCTTTTATTATCTCAACCATGTATTTATTACTTACTGTGACAATGTAATTGAATTGTGAGATGAATTAAAGTCACTTCCTCTGTATTAATCATGGAACCACAGCTCTGGAAGGAACCTTAGGAAACCATCTCACCCAAGCCTCTTTGTCTAGGTGAGGGAATGCCTTATCAGGCACACCATGAGGCTTCTTCTCTTAACTAAATCCAGAAATGACACAGAACAGTTTATCTCAAAATTCACTTCAGCTGACATTTAAAAAGTAGTGATTATTCCTTATGGTTAAACACAATCTTTCTAGTTTTGTTTAACTTTATTTCTTCATTAGCTTTTTTTTTTTAATCCCCCAGGAAAAGATGGGAAGTATTCCAGAATTGTGGAATGACTATACAGGCAGAAGCCAGGCGAAAAAACAGAAGGTGACCCCACAGTGGTTTGGTTGAATGAACCTTGATCAAAAATAAAAGTGATTAAATAAACTTTGGGGAATGACCTTGACATTCAAAGAGGTTGGTCCTGAATTTCCTGCATATGTTATATGAATTTTCCATCTCCCCAGAATGAACAGGGAAACAGTTGGTTGTTAAATCTAGGGAAGAACCAGAAGAAGAGAGATGGTAGACTTCAGATTGGGGCTCATTGAAAAAGGAAGTTGCTTGGAGACCAGCTAGATTGCCTTTATTGCTGCAAACGCAACAGCCACACCCCTCACAACCTCTTGGGTGTCCCAGAAGAATCTCTATTTCACAGGTAGAGCTTATGATGGGGAAAGTAGATGGGGAAATGCTCTGGGCACCAGGAGGCTCCAGGGCTCCCTTGGTGACTAAGGCTATTTTTATAATCCAACTGTGGACAGTATGACTTCAAAGACCCTATAGAAATCTGAGAGGTAATTTTTAATTTTTACTATATCTTATTAACTTTAAAGTGGCTGGGTGCTTTTTTAGCTGGGATGAAATGCTTTTTCAGTACCAAACCAAAAATTTACCTTGACAGTCTTTTGAGGTAATGAAGGGAAACAAGAAAAGTGAGTGTTATTAGAAGTGAAGAAATTTCCATTTTCCATCTCACTGACCTCTGACACAGCAGGCACACAGACAAGGGTTGGTTTTCAGTCAGTAGCTTATCAAGCAGGGTACGTGGCATGCTCCCTGGGACATCCAGTTCACCGACAGTGGTGGGAACTTGCTTCTATCTGCTCCCTGTTTATTCAAGGGTCACATGTATAGCCTCACTGATAAATGTGCTTTCATTTCAAATAGATTCTCCAAAACTTGGCATTAAATTGCTTCTACAAGCACAGGGACACAAGGAACAAGAGACTAACTTTGTACTTAGCTTGATGTTTCCTTTGATATTCAATTGTGAAGTCGTGACCAGCTCTTTGCGATTCGTGGACTGCAGTGTGCCAGGTTCCTCTGTCCTCCACTATCTCCCAGAGTTTGCTCAAATTCATGTCCATTGAGGTGGTGATGCTATCTAACCATTTCATCCTCTGGTCCCCCCTTCTTTTGCCTTCAGTCTTTCCCAGTGAGTCAGCTCTTCACATCAGGTGGCTAAAGTATTTGAACTTCAGATTTATTGTCAGTCCTTCCAATGAATATTCAGGACTGATTTCCTTTGGGTTGACTGGTTGGATCTCCTTGCAGTCCAAGGGACTCTCAAAAGTCTCCAGCAACACAATTCAAAAGCATCAATCTTTCATGCTCAGCCTTCTTTTTGGTCTAACTCTCACATCCATATGTGACTATGGGAAAAATAATAGCTTTGACAATACGGAACTTTGTCAGCAAAGTGATGTCTCTGTTTTAAATATGCTCTCTGGATTTGTCATAGTTTTCCTTTCAAGGAGCAAGCATCTTTAGGGATTGTGTTAATCAGGGGCTTTCAGAATCTCTATCCAAGAACACTTCTTTCTCACTGAAAAATGTCAAATCTAAACTGCATTGAGTTTAATTTTTAAGTTGAAGAAAATTTTGTGGTAGAAAACAATGATTTTTAAAGGTGAACAGATGAACTAGGATGGAAATTACACTTGATACATAATATATATTATACATATAATAAATAATATGAAGCATCTTCTACTGATGTATTTTTGAGGGAGGATTATGTCTCAATATGCCAGCAGATGTGGAAAACTCAGCAGTGGCCACAGGACTGGAAAACGTCAGTTTTCGTTCCAATCCCAAAGAAAGGCAATGCCAAAGAATGCTCAAACTACCGCACAACTGCACTCATCTCACACGCTAGTAAAGTAATGCTCAAAATTCTCCAAGCCAGGCTTCAGCAGTACGTGAACCATGAACTTCCAGATATTCAAGCTGGTTTTAGAAAAGGCAGAGGAACCAGAGATCAAATTGCCAACATCCGCTGGATCATCGAAAAAGCAAGAGAGTTCCAGAAAAACATCTATTTCTGCTTTATTGACTATGCCAAAGCCTTTGACTGTGTGGATCACAATAAACTGGAAAATTCTGAAAGAGATGGGAATACCAGACAACCTGATCTGCCTCTTGAGAAACCTATATGCAGGTCAGGAAGCAACAGTTAGAACTGGACGTGGAACAACAGACTGGTTCCAAATAGGAAAAGGAGTACGTCAAGGCTGTATATTGTCACCCTGCTTATTTAACTTCTATGCAGAGTACATCATGAGAAACGCTGGGCTGGAAGAAGCACAGACTGGAATCAAGATTGCTGGGAGAAATATCAATAACCTCAGATATGCAGATGACACCACCCTTATGGCAGAAAGTGAAGAGGAACTAAAAAGCCTCTTGATGAAAGTGAAAGAGAAGAGTGAAAAAGTTGGCTTAAAGCTCAGCATTCAGAAAACAAAGATCATGGCATCTGGTCCCATCACTTCATGGGAAATAGACGGGGAAACAGTGGAAACAGTGTCAGACTTTATTTTTTTGGGCTCCAAAATCACTGCAGATGGTGACTGCAGCCGTGAAATTAAAAGATGCTTCCTCCTTGGAAGGAAAGTTATGACCAACCTAGATAGCATATTCAAAAGCAGAGACATTACTTTGCCAACAAAGGTTCATCTAGTAAAGGCTATGGTTTTTCCAGTGGTCATATATGGATGTCTGAAGAAGGCTGAGTGCCGAAGAATTGATGCTTTTGACCTGTGGTATTGGAGAAGACTCTTGAGAGTCCCTTGGACTGCAAGGAGATCCAACCAGTCCATTCTGAAGGAGATCAGCCCTGGGTGTTCATTGGAAGGACTGATTTTGAAGCTGAAACTCCAATACTTTGGCCACCTCATGCGAAGAGTTGACTCATTGGAAAAGCCCCTGATGCTGGGAGGGATTGGGGGCAAGAGGTGAAGGGGATGACAGAGGATGAGATGGCTGGATGGCATCACCGACTTGATGGACATGAATTTGGGTGAACTCGGGGAGTTGGTGATGGACAGGGAGGCCTGGCGTGCTGTGATTCATGGGATCGCAAAGAGTCGGACACGAATGAGTGACTGAACTGAACTGACCTATGTCTCTTCAAATAGAGATATACTCAAGTTTGTATATAGCACTTAATGCTTCTGGGCTTAAGGTAGTTCTAAAAATAATTTTATCTCTGAGTATCTGGATAGCAAACACTCACTGTAAAAGATATGTAAAATACAGAAACCTGTATAAAAGAAAATGGAATCCTCTAGCAAACCTTTAATTAGCAATAACCACTGTTAACTTTCTGATATATCTTTCCATTTTTTAATGCATTTTAAAACATGATTAAGACTAGACTATGTACAGTGTAATTTGGGGATAGCATTTTACAAATATGAAACCAATGCCTTTGAAAAACATATTTATTTATTTGGCTGTGCTATGTTTTAGTTGCAGCATGTGAGATCTGGTTCCCCAACCAGATATCTAACCCTGGCCCCCTGCACTGGGAGCCTGGAGTCTTAGCCACTGGCCCACCAGGGAAGGCCCAAGCAAATGCCTTTTTATTTCTCCTTTTTATTTCCTTGTATCTTTTCCAAGTGCAAGGTTATCTTTATGAGCTTCTTGCCCCAGGAAGGGAGGATGGCAGTGCCTAGAAACTCTTTCAGCTCATTGTCCCCTTCTCAGCAGTTTGTACCACCATCCAATCATATGCTATGACCAGAGTCCTTGGGGTCAGGCCTGGCTCTTTTCTCCTCATTCCCCACATCCATTTGATTAATACATTCTATTGGCTCAACCTTCAAAATACACTTTAGCTGCTTCTTACAAATTTTGTGTGCTGTGCTCTCATTTTCATAGAGCTAAAAAAACCTTCCTAATTCCTCTTGATTTTTTATTTGACCAATGGGTTATTTAAAAGTATGTTATTTAGTTTCTGGATATTTGAGGATTTCCCAGATATATTTTTGTGGCATATTTCTAGTTTAATTCTTTTACAAAGAGAGAAGATGTGATTTGAGTGATTTGAAATCTACTGAGGTTTGTTTCATGGTCCAGAATATTGTTTATCTTGGTAAATGATCTGTATGCACTTGAAAGAATGTCTATTTTGCTGATCAAGGGTGCAGTGTTATACAAATGTCAGCTAGGTCAGGTTGGTTGATAATGCTGTTTAAATCTTTGACTGTGATTGTGGATTTCTCTGCCTCTCTTTGATATTCTATAATTTGTGTGTGTGTGTCATGTATTTTAAAGTTCTGGTGTTAGTCATGTTATTAGTCTGTTATATGGTCATGATTGTTATTTCCTCTTAATGAATTAACTCCTTCATCATTACCAAATCATCTTCTTTATCTCAGATAATAATCTTTGTTCAAAAATTTACTTTTTCTGGTATTAATATAGCCACTTCAACTTATTTTTTGACCTGTGTTAACCTGGTATATCTTTTCCCATCCTTTTACTGTTAACCTATTTATATCTCTATATTTGTAATCTATTTGTGTCTCTTTTAGGCAGCATGTATTAGGTTTTGCTTTTGTTATCCAATCTGACAACCTCTGCCTTTTATTTAGGATGTGTATGCTATTTAAATTTAATGTGGTTGTTTGTGTCAAAATCGATTGTCTTGCTTTTACTCCTTGTCCTATCTGTTGTTTATTTCCATTTCTCCTAATTTTCTGTCTTCTTTTGGATTAAATTTTTATTTTTAAAAATTTTAAGTTTTATTATTAAAATATTTATTTACTTATTTATTTATCTGACTGCACTGGGACTCAGCTGTGGCACATGGGATCCTTAGTGACAGCATGTGAGTTCTTAGTTGTGGCTTGTGGGATCTCTTTCCCTGGCCTGGGATTGAATTCCAGCCCCCCGCATTAGGAACACAGAATCTTAACCACTGAACCACCAGGGAAGTTTCTGGATTAATTTTTTATTGATGACTCCATTTTATCTCCTTTCTTAAATCATTTAATATAACTCGTTATTATGTTTTCACTTGTGTTAGGATTTTAATACAAAACTTGAACTTATCCCAGTTTACCATTTTGTTGATGTACAAGAGCAATGTAATGTATACTCCTATTTCTCCCCTCCCTATCTTTGTGCTATTTTTTCATATATTTTATTTCTACATATTTTATAACCCTAAAGTGTACTGTTATCATTGTTATTTAAATAATCACTTCTCTTTTCAGAAAATTTAATTAATAATAGAGAAGCTATTATGATCGACCTATTTATTATTTCCAAAACTTCTCATTCTTTTGTGTAGATCCAGACTTCCATTTGGTATAAATATTCCTTTGCCTGAAGGACTTTTAACATTTGTTGCAGTGCAGATGTTTTGGTGATAAATTATTTCAGGTTGGGTATGTTTGAAAATGTATTTTGCCTCCATTTTTGAAAGACATTTCCCCTAGCTATAGAAATCTATTCAGCTGACATGTTTTTCCCCCCAGTGTTTTAAAGATGTCTGCTTGTTTACCTTGTTTCTGACCAACAATTTGCTATCTTCCTTTTCTCTGTAACCAGTGCTTTCCTTTCCTCCCTGTTACTGGTTTCAAGGTTTTCCCTTTATCTTTGCTTTATTGAAAATGTTGATTATGACGTGCTTTTGTGTAGTTTTCTTTATGCTTCTTGTCTTGTGCTTTGCTGAATGTCTTGAATCTGTGTGTTTATAATTTCATCAAATTAGGAAAAAATAAGCCTTTATTTCTTCAAATATTTCTATGTCTCCCTTTCTCATTCAGGGATGCTAGTTACAATTAGATTTGGACACTGAGGTTGCTCACATCTCACTGATGCTTTTTCTTCCATGCTACCCACATCCAGGCCACCCACACACTATTGTATAGCTTGTTACATTTGTTTAAGGTAGGGTTAGAGAGTCAGCTTTGTGAGACAGAAATGATGTGTGTCCTATCCACATCTTCAACTCCAGCATCTAATTCTGTGCCCTCCCATAGAAGGAATCCAAAAAATATTCATTTGTGGACTAATTTGCATATAACTTTTTGTGGCTTCACTGTCTTCTTGCTTAACACTTACGGTATTAGTTTGCTAGTAAGTACAATTTGTGTTAAATTGTGGATGCTGAAGACAAATAGAAAAGAGTGGTCCCCATAGTGCTTGGCAGTGGAGTTTTAGAGTGAAATACTCTGCAAGCTGTTCAACTGGAGGGGGAACAGTGGATTGTTAAATCCATGACTTCATCCCAGATGTTTCTTTTATTGACTTACTTTCAACACTTCAAATCAACAAGTTAGATTAATACTAAGTTGCAAATTGATCAAAGTAAACTTTTCCTTAGTTATTCTAGATTACTAGCATTCCAGGGAAATTATAAATCAGTTCAGTTCAGTCGCTTAGTTGTGTCCGACTTTTCGCGACCCCATGAATCGCAGCACGCCAGGCCTCCCTGTCCATCACCAACTCCCGGAGTTCACTCAGACTCACGTCCATCGAGTCAGTGATGCCATCCAGCCATCTCATCCTCTGTCGTTCCCTTCTCTCCTGCCCCCAATCCCTCCCAGCATCAGAGTCTTTTCCAATGAGTCAGCTCTTCGCATGAGGTGGCCAAAGTACTGGAGTTTCAGCTTTAGCATCTGTCCTTCCAAAGAAATCCCAGGGCTGATCTCCTTCAGAATGGACTGGTTGGATCTCCTTGCAGTCCAAGGGACTCTCAAGAGTCTTCTCCAACACCACAGTTCAAAAGCATCAATTCTTTGGTGCTCAGCCTTCTTCACAGTCCAACTCTCACATCCATACATGACCACAGGAAAAACCATAGCCTTGACTAGACAAACCTTTGTTGGCAAAGTAATATCTCTGCTTTTGAATATGCTATCTAGGTTGGTCATAACTTTCCTTCCAAGGAGTAAGCATCTTTTAATTTCATGGCTGCAGTCACCATCTGCAGTGATTTTGGAGTCCCCCAAAATAAAGTCAGCCACTGTTTCCCCATCTATTTCCCATGAAGTGATGGGACCGGATGCCATGATCTTCGTTTTCTGAATGTTGAGCTTTAAGCCAACTTTTCCACTCTCCTCTTTCACTTTCATCAAGAGGCTTTTTAGTTCCTCTTCACTTTCTGCCATAAGGGTGGTGTCATCTGCATATCTGAGGTTATTGATATTTCTCCCAAGATTCTTGATTCCAGCTTGTGTTTCTTCCAGTCCAGCGTTTCTCATGATGTACTCTGCATAGAAGTTAAATAAGCAGGGTGACAATATACAGCCTTGACGTACTCCTTTTCCTATTTGGAACCAGTCTGTTGTTCCATGTCCAGTTCTAACTATTGCTTCCTGACCTGCATACAGATTTCTCAAGAGGCAGGTCAGGTGGTCTGGTATTCTAATAAATATTCTTCTTGCTTTTGTCTTATTTGTCTTCTTCGAATTTTATGCCATAATTTTAACAAACTTTTTTTCTGGTTGGCTTAAACATGACCATCTGGAGGTTATATTGATTTTATTTAAAATAATGCACAGCATTCTGAAATGGGAATTTTATTTTAACAATAGGCAGTAATGGTCTTTTGTAGGTGCCTGAGATGAGATGATTGAAATACAGGAAAACATGAGTAACTAGTCAATATCAAAGGAGTAGGAGGGGAAAAAAATACAAATATTATTTGTTTTTCTGTCTTTGCATGTGCATTGCAATAATATATTTAATTTAAAAACATACTTAATTCTCAAAGAATCTGAATCTGAATTTTTCTTGAATAAGTGTTTACAATTTATTTATACTTCAGTCACAACAGAGAGGAAATGGAAATACATCTAGCAAAATGCTTCTCTCTTTATAAGAATAGAATTATGAGCTTTCCCCCTTAAAAGCTCAGAGAAAAGTGTGTTGTGGTACCACATACAGTAATACCACATTACTTTCTCTCCTAGCCATTCACTCTTCCCTGGGTACCTCACATGTCCTTATGACTTCTAGCCTCCCAGTGCCAACCTTTCCTTTAATACCAGTTAACTTAATCCAAGCTCCTGACCTGCACAACTGCATGAAGTCCAGGTTGTATAACTGCCCTCATCAAGTATATCTGAGAGTCCTCATGGATGCTTATAGTTCCTCAAAAATGTTCCCCTACATTTGTCCCTTTAGCCAGCCACTGTTCTCCAAGCTTCTGCTCCCCTCTCATACGATAGCTTGTCCACCCTGCTGTGGCTTCTCCCTTGCCACACCCTATGCATGGGTCTGGACACTTTCATTTCTCCGAAACAGCAGTAAATAAGTTTGAGCTTTTAAGGAAACTTCATTGAAGTCTTAGAGGTTACTAAATGGACCGTAAGTAATATCCCCAAATATCCAACTATCACTACACTTAATTCCATTGTCTGTGCCCTTCCGTGTGTCATCCTCTATGCTTTCTTTCTCCTTAATCCTCAGAATGCTGCCTTCTTCAAGGATCATTGCTTGCATCCTCCTACCTGAAATCCAGCTCAATTACTCATGACCCTCAAGATCCCTTCCTAGGGGATCTCCTAGATCTTTTCCTTTCCTGCTCTTAGGTTAGTTGGCAGAAGGAGCTCCTATTTGTTTAGGAGCACATCTACTTTCCATTGTTGGAGAAGGAAATGGCTGTCCAGTATTCTTGTCTGGGAAATCCTATGGAGAGAGGAGACTGACAGGCTGTAGTCCATGGGGTTGCAGGAGTAAGGCACAACTGAGAGACTAGACCACCAACACCACCACCCTCCACTGCAGCATGTGGTCTGCCTTCCACATGGATGGTCCCTCATCCATTGCTTAGACAAGACACTCTCAACAGCTGACTCTACATCTCCCAAGGTCTTAACAGCACATCAGCAGAACAAAACCAAGCAATCCAGCACTTCCGAACCAACCTCATTTACTTCTTCATGGTCTGCCCTCTGGTAAAAGATGAAGATCAGATCAGATCCCAAGGCTCTTCTTGGCACTGGCTGGGGGTATTGCAATGTCTCTCAGGAACCCTCTCGTTTATGGCACTCCTGTGAAAATTAGAAAAAAGTGCTATTTCTCCCAGAAGACTAGCACCTCATGGACTGGGGAGCAGAGTGTTGCCTGAGTTCTCTCCTCTTAGACAAGTGTTCTGGAGTAGGATCCAATCTACCTGCAGCTCCATGGTGGCTCTGATTCTGCAAAGGCTTAGACCTGGCAAAGATCCATCCCAGGGTAGGTCATAAGAAAAGAGCTCAACTTGTGCTAAAACATCTGCATTAGTACTAATATTAGTACCACCTTGTTGGTTTAGGGCTTTCTGTGGGACTCTCCCCCCCATCTCCCTCCCCACCCCCCACCAAAGGGAGAGTTTATAGGTTATAAATCTATAACCAAACTGGCTCACAGATGGTTTATTCTAGACCAAAAGGAACCTCTGCTCCGGGATATATACCAGCTCCCCTCCTTGAACACAAGAAATATTCTTACCTTAAACCTTCAAAGTACAGATCCCAACTTCCTCAAGAAGACCTTTTTATTGAGAGAAAAATTTTTGTTTACCTTCTTAAAAATTGCTTATAATTTTAAAAGGTTGAAAAAAATAGAAGAGGCAAAACCCACCCTGTTTACCTGATTCTTATTACATTACAGTGGAACTTTCTGGAAGAGAGGTTTTTAGGATGAAAATCTCATTTTTCTATTGAGAGGAAGCAAAAATCAAGAATGCTTAAAGAAAAACAAAAAGCTTTTACATGTCTACATTTATTATCTGATTTAAGGGGAACACACCAATAACTGCTGCCCAATCAGGTTTAGGCACAGCACACATCCCTCCCCCTTCCCTCCCAGTCAGGCAAATGGGGGCGGAGGAGGTCTTTGTGGGGCAGGCAAGGTCTCAGATAAGCCTTGAGGGACTCAGAGAATCCCCAGGCCAGACCCTCATCCCTCTTAACCTCTGGCGGTTACGTGCATAAGCCTAGTTTACAGAGCAGAACGTGAGACCTAGAGCTTTCAGGCCCCCCTCTGCTTCCATGATTCCCTTCTGCAAGCTCATTCATCATTGTTTGTTGAGAGTATTGTGTACTCTGGGTTGCAAATCGCAAAATTGCAAGTAAAGAGGGGAGCCACCTGTCTTCTCTGTGTCACAGACATGATGCCAGCTTTGAGATCATGCAGAATAGAACATTAAGTCTGGTCAGGGCATCCAGGAAGACTCCCTGGAGGAGAAGGCTTGAGGCCTTGAAGGCAAGGAGATACCAGCTAGGCATATTCCAGGCTCTGCTTCCAGACTGGGGCCAGGACAAGAGCCTGGGATCCCAGGAAGTTGGGAGAGCTGCAAATTGTGGCATGGAGGCAGGAATAACAGTAGGGTAGGGGAGGTGGGAGGGTGAGGGCAGGGTGAGAACCTGAGTGGGCCAGGTCCAAATGCTGCCAGGGTCTCCATGGCCTAGCTTGGAGGCACTGCTCCCTCCTTGATGGATCTCAGGGTCTTCCCCTCACCTTGGGAGGGAGGCAGGATGGCCCATTTCAATACAAAGTCCTTATTCTTTTTCTCTGTTTTGATTCTTGCTCCAATCCTCAAATACTGTGTATATAGGTTGAAGTTTACGCTACTAGAGAGAATAAATAAATAAAAAGTTACAAAGAAGGGCTCTTTGCTAACACTTTAGTGTTTGTTCATGTCCTTATTTGCTTGTTTTGAAAACTAAAACATTTCTAAAAACATTAAAAAAAAACAGGAAATATGGTGCTTGTGATTGCAATCTCATGTACATTCTCTTTTTTCCTCTGTGAATGTCTTTTACACTCAAGTGAAATCTCGCTGGTTTTATGTGGGCAAGTTTCCAAAGAAACCCCAATAGCATGAGGAATTACCCCTGCTTCACTGTGTTGGCCAAATTTTAGTTTCAGGCAAAGAATCTTACGAAAACAATCTGTGAAACAAGAATGTATTTGTCTAAAGTAATAAATAAGCTCTCAAGTATCCCCAGTGGGGATATAATTTTATCAGCTATTATTTAGCAATCTTAGATATGGTCTTAGAGATGAAGCTGTTCTGTGTTCTTTTGAAAGAAAACTACAATAGCCTCATACATCAAGTGCCTGGCTACTGAAGGTGTTGGAGATACCATTTATATGAGGCCATCTATTTGACTCAAGTTTATTTTCTTACTGTCTTTTTAAAAAAATAAAGCTATTAAATGGAATGTTGACTAATAGGGTCCTTATTCATGTAAGTAGACCGAAGGGTTATAAAAACACAGAAATATGAACATGTTCTTATCATGGGGATTAAAATACTTGCTTCCATCCAGTGATGCATAAGACAGAATAAAGGATCCACCTCCTCTCTCCCTGCTTCCCCAAATACCCCCTGGAGAGTGGGTTCACACAAGGGTAAACTTTGGGGTATAAATCTGGGATGAGATGGTCTTCTAGAGAATAAATGTATATGTGTGTGTGTGTGTGTGAGAGAGAGAGAGAGAGAGCACTTTGGTTATCCTAGGGTTGCTGAAGACCTTTGAAACGTGAAAGGTTATGTCAGCTGCTTACTCCTCTCCACAACCACCATTGTATTCTTTTGTATTCATGCCCTAAGAAAGGTGAACTCAGACATTTTATGTTTGAAAATCTAAAAAAAGGAGCTACTAGCCTGCAAGGGGGAAGACACTGGTTCTGTGAGTGGTGGATGCTGAGAACACGTTGAATCTGAAAAGTAAGCGTGTCTATGAATGGTGGCAGGGGAAAGGTTGTCTCATTTAGAGACGTCAGGTCAGTGTGTGGAGCAGGGGCGGAATACAGGACCTGACCTGCTGCCACAGACTAGCCACCACTTCTCTATGCTCATCCTGTTATCAGAATAGGAAAAGTTGTCACGTGACTTAGGGATTGCAGGTCCCTAAGACCTTAGAACACCCTGAGCTGGGCTCAGGGGGAACATTACAAATCATTTCAAGTGACTCCAGTTCATGAGGGAGTGAGCCAAGGGGGAGTCATGGGAGAGATCACAGGCTCTCTCAGATCAAGAATGATGATCATTAGTAAACATGTATGTGAGGTTTGAAGTAAGGAAAGGAAAATCACGGACATACAGGTAAGTCCTTATCACAGAACCTTGCCTTAACAACAGGCAGAAAAGGGAGATCAACATAGCTCTGTTACGTTTTTATGTTATGGGAAATCAATGTGTAGGCTGGTTATGATTTCAGCTGACTTGGTGTCCTCTTCCAAGCTCCTTGGTTATTGGCAGAACTCAGTTTTGTACGGTTGTAGGACTGAGATCCTGAATTCCTAGAGGCTCTGTTTCCTGCCCCGTGGTCCTGCTCTCAACATGCCTGTTTACTCCTCCCAATCCAATAGGAGAGCATCACTGCTGCTATAAAGCCTCTCAGGAAACAACTGAACTGTGTCATAAACAGTTCACTTGATTAGGTCAGGCCCAGCCGGGATGACATGCCCTCCACACGGCCACCCTTTTAACCATTTTTAAGTGCATAGTTCAGTGGCATTAAGTATATTCATTGGCGTGCAACTATCACCGCTATCCATCTCTAGAAGTTTTTCAACATCCTATACTGAAGCTGTGCCCATGAAACAACAACTTTCTACCTCTCCCACTTCCCAGCTCTAGTAATCACTGTTGTATCCTTCAATGAATTTGACTATACTAATTACCTCATATAGGTGGAATTATACAGTGTTTGCCTGCCATTTGTCTTCAAATTTCATCCATGTTGTGACATAGATCAGAATTTCACTGGACTGAGACTATTCCATCAAACATATATACCACGTTTTGTCTATCCATTCACCCATAGATCAACATTTAGTTTGTTTCTATCTTTAGGCTCATATGAACAAATATGACTTTACTTTCACTTCTTTTGTGAATTTACCAAAAGTGAAATTGCTGGATGGAATGGTAATTCAGTGTTTACTTTATTGAAGTATTAGCATACTGTTTCCACGTTGTTTTATATCTCAACCAACTGTGCACAGATACACTAACACTGGCTGTTTTCCACTTTTTTGGTAACAGCCTTACGACTGGATATGAAGTGATATCTCTCTGTGGCTTTGGTTTGCATCTCCCTAATGATTAGTGATTTTGAGCAACTTTTCATGTGTTTATTGGCTGTTTTAAATTTTTTAAGAAAATGTCTATACAAGTCGTTTGTTCATTTTTTAATTGAGTTGTTTAGTTTTTGCACTTTCAGTTAATTCAAAGTCAGCTAATTAAGGACCTTTATTATATTTGTGCAGTCCTTTTACTTCTGCACCTCATGTAACTTAATCATAGAAATGGAATATCATCGTATTCATAAGACCCAAACGCATGAAAGGTGAAGAGATTATATAGGAGATTATTCTAGGAGTCTGGAATCTTACAGGCCCTCTGAGAAGAATGCCTCACACAGTTTGATATGAAGCCAACTCAAAATAATGAATTCTCCCCGGATGCTGTGAAGCTTCATTTCAATCCAATTTCCTCAATTCTAAACAACTGTAAACTCTGCTAAGAGGAGAGTATTGAAGAAATTAGTATTTTTCAAGCTCAGTAAAGTTCATAAACCTTACACAAGACATAACTTTGAAAAATTCCTGTTCATGATACATGAAAGAACAGCATTATTATTTACAAAGCAGGTTAGACATTTCCTAAGAAAACTGGACTTCCTTTTCATCTCTTCCTTAAAAAGTAAAGGGTTAATCTCTCTACAAGTCACTGGGTCACAGCTCTCTGGTTTCTCCCTTTTCACTAACTATGCAAAGAATGTTCAAGCACCTTCCTACTCTGGTCAGAGTCTCAGACACCTGTTTTAGAGAGAATCTGGTCACCAGGACAAGACCATAGAGAATGATGGGGGCTTCCCTGGTGGCTCAGATGGTAAAGAATCTGCCTGCAATGCCGAAGACCTGGATTCGATCCCTGGGTAGGGAAGATCCCCTGGAGAAAGGAATGGTAATTTACTCCAGTGTTCTTACCTGAAGAATTCCCTGGATGGAGGAGCCTGGCAGTCCATGGGGTTGCAAAGAGTTGGACATGACTGAGCGATTGCACTTTCACTTTCATAGAGAATGAAGAGAGGATTCAGAGAAACTAATGTAAAATTCAGGGAACGATTCTGTAAGAACAGTTGTTTCTCTTTCTACAACTTCCCCCACTTTTTTTTTTTTTTTTTGGATGGAGAAGAAATGGCCGAGAAGATAATTGCTGTTCAGTCACTAAATCATGTCCAACTCTTTATGACCCCATGGACTGCAGCACATTAGGCTTCCCTGTCCTTAACTATCTCCTGGAGTTTGCTCAAATTTATGTCCATTGAGTAGGTGATGCCATCCAACAATCCCATCCTTTGTTGTCCCCTTCTCCTCCTACCCTCATTCTTTCCCCCATCAGGGTCTTTTCCAATGAGTTGGCTATTCCCATCAGGTGGCCAAAGTATTGGAACTTCAGCATCAATCCTTTTAATGAATATTCAGGGTTGATTTCCTTTAGGATTGACTGGTTTGATCTCCTTGGTGTCCAACGGACTCTCAAGAGTCTTCTCCAGCACTACAATTCAAAAGCATCAATTTTTTGGTGCTCAGTTTTCTTTATGGTCCACCTCTCACATCCATACATGACTACTGGAAAAAAAAGCTTTGACTATATGGACCTTTGTCAGCAAAGTGATGTCTCTGCTTTTTAATATGCTGTCTAGGTTTGTCATAGCTTTTTTCCCAAGGAACAAGCACCTTTTAATTTAATGGCTGTAGTCACCATCTGCAGCTGTTTTGGAGCCCAAAAAAAATAAAATCTGCCACTGTTTTCACTTTTCCCCATCTATTTGCATGACGTGATGGGACCAGATGCCATGATCTTAGTTTTCTGAATGTTGAGTTTTAAGCCAGCTTTTTCACTCTTCTCTTTCACCCTCATCAAGAGGTTATAAATTCGTCTTTGCTTTCTACCATTAGAGTGGTATCACCTGCATATCTGAATTTGTTGATATTTCTCCTGGCAATCTTGATTCCAGTGTGTGAGTCATCCAGCCTAGCATTTTGCATAATGTAGTCTGCATAGAGGTTTAAACAAGCAGAGTGACGATAAAAGCTTTGTCATCCTCCTTTCCCAATTTTGAACCAATCAGTTGTTCCATGTCTGGTTCTAATTGTTGCGTCTTGACCTCCATACACGTTTCTCAGGAGACAGGTAAGGTGGTCCGGTATTCATATCTCTTTAAGAATTTTCCACAGTTTGTTGTGATCCACACAGTTGAAGGATTTAGAGTAGTCAATAAAGCAGAGATAGATGTTCTCCTGGAATTCCCTTGCTTTCTGTATGATCCAACGAATGTTTGTAATTTGATCTCTGGTTTCCCTACCTTTTAATTCAGCTTGTGTATCTAGAAGTTCTCAATTCATGTACTGTTGAAGCCTAAATTGAAGGATTTTGAGCATTACCATGCTAGCATGTAAAATGAGTACACTTGTAGGGTAGTTTGAACATTCTTTGACATTGCCCTTCTTTGGGATTGGAATGAAAACGCACCTTTTCCAGTCCTGTGGCCCCTTCTGAGGTTTCCAAATTTGCTGGCATATTGAGTGCAGCACTTTCACAGCATCATTTTTTAGGATTAGAAATAGCTCAGCTGGAATTCTATAACCGCCACTGGCTTTGTTCACAATATGCTTCCTAAGGTTCACTTGACTTCATATTCCAGGGTGTCTGGCTCTAGATGAGTGGCCATACCATTGTGGTTATCTGTGACATTAAGACCTTTTTTGGTATAGCTCTTCTGTGTATTCTTGACACCTCTTCTTAATATTTTTCTAGTGCTTCTAGTTGTATAACCACAGCTTTTATTCCTATACAGATTTGGAAAATAAGAACATACATTATCTTATTGAATCTTCATACAATGTTAGTATATTAATAGATATTTGAGTCAAATCACAAAATTAAGTACCATTCAATAAGAACAATAAGTATTTAATTTATAGGATTTTCATATAAGAAAATAATGAGAAACAGAAAAAATATGTGTATAGTGATGCTTATCACAGCATTATTTATATTAACTGCATTATCTGAAATGTAATTGTAGCAAATAAATTCTGGCACATTCATTAAAACATATTATCCTGTTATTAAAAGGATCCTTTTAAAAAGTTTTTGTGTCAGTGTTTTATTTTTAAATTTTATTATTTATTAATGTATAATTGATGTATAATATTATATTCATTTTCAGTATAAAACAGTGATCAATCAAATACATTAGAAAATGCTCACCACGACAAGTCTAGTAACTATTTGTCACCAGAGAAAATTATTATAATATTGTTGACTATATTTTTTATGCTGTATATTATATCCCTATGACATTTATTTTATAACTGAAAGTTTGTATTTGGTAATCTCCTTTATCTATTTTACCCAACTTCTCACCCCTCTGCTCTCTAGAAACCACCAGTTTGCTCTCTGTATTTATGTTTGTTTTTTTCTTCTTTTTGCCACATGGCATGTAAGATCCTAGTTCCCCCACCAGAGATTGAATCTGCATCTCCTGCATTGGAAGCACAGAGTCCTAACCACCCGACCACCAGGGAAGTTCCTGGTTTATTTTGTTTTTCTGATTCAACATTTAAGGGAGATCTTACAGTATTTGTCTTTCTCTGTCTGATTTATTTCACTTAGCATAATGTCCTCTAGGTCCGTTAGTGTTGTCACAAATGGTGAAAGTTCATTCTTCTTTATTCCTAAACAATATTGATTGTGTTTAAACAATTGTGTAAACAATTGTAATTGTGTTTACAATTACATTTCAGATAATGCAGTTAATCTTCATCTGTCCCTCTATTGATGGACACTTGGTTCCTTTTATTATCTTAGCTCTTGTAAATAATGCTGCAGTGAACACAGGCATGCGTATACCATTTCAAATTTGCATTTTTGCTTTCTTCAAAAAAAATATCCAGAGGTGGAATTGTTGGATCATGTAGCAGCTCTATTTTTAATTTTTTGAGGAACCTCCATACTGTTTTCCATAGTGGTTGTGCCAATTTACATTCTTACCAATAGTACACAAGGGTTCCCTTTTCTCTATATCCTCATCAGCACTTGTTATTCCTTATTCTTTTGATGATAGCCATTCTGACAGGCGTGAGGGGATATTGCATTGTGGTTTTGATTTGCGTTTTCCTGATGGTTAGTGATGTTAGGTATTTTTTCTTATGTCTGTTGGCCATCTGTATGCCTTCTTTGGAAAAATATGTATTCAGGGTCTCTGCAAATTTTTCAATTGGGTTGTTTGGTTTTTTGATGTTGAGTTGTACATTCAAGCTGGATTTAGAAAAGGCAGAGGAACCAGAGATCAAATTGACAACATCTGCTGGATCATGGAAAAAGCAAGAGTTCCAGAAAAGCATCTCAGTTCAGTTCAGTTCAGTCGCTCAGTTGTGTCTGACTGTTTGCGACCCCATGAATCGCAGCACGCCAGGCCTCCCTGTTCATCACCAACTCCCAGAGTTCACTCAGACTCACGTCCATCGAGTCAGTGATGCCATCCAGCCATCTCATCCTCTGTCGTCCCCTTCTCCTCCTGCCCCCAATCCCTCCCAGCATCAGAGTCTTTTCCAATAAGTCAACTCTTCGCATGAGGTGGCCAAAGTACAGGAGTTTCAGCTTCAGCATCATTCCTTCCAAAGAAATCCCAGGGCTGATCTCCTTCAGAATGGACTGGTTGGATCTCCTTACAGTCCAAGGGACTCTCAAGAGTCTTCTCCAACACCACAGTTCAAAGGCATTAATTCTTCAGCGCTCAGCCTTCTTCACAGTCCAACTCTCACACCCATACATGACCACAGGAAAAACCACAGCCTTGACTAGACGAACCTTTGTTGGCAAAGTAATGTTTCTGCTTTTGAATATGTTATCTAGGTTGGTCATAATTTTTGCTTAATTGACTACACCAAAGCCTTCGACTGTGTGGATCACAACAAATGGGAAAATTCTGAAAGAGATGGGAATACCAGACCACCTGACCTGCCTCCTGATAAATCTGTATGCAGGTCAAGAAGCAACAGTTAGAACTGGACATGGAACAACAGACTGGTTCCAAATAGGAAAAGGAGTACGTCAAGGCTGTATATACATCACCCTGCTTATTTAACTTATCTGCAGAGTACGTCATGCAAAATGCCAGGCTGGAATCAAGATTGCCGGGAGAAATATCAATAACCTCAGATATGCAGATGACACCACCCTTATGGCAGAAAGTGAAGAACTAAAGAGCCTCTTGATGAAAGTGAAAGAGGACAGTGAAAAAATTGGCTTAAAACTTAACATTCGGAAAACTAAGATCATGGCATCCGGTTCCATCACTTCATGGCAAATAGATGGGGACACAATGGAAACTTTATTTTTGGGGGCTCCAAAATCACTTCAGATGGTGACTGCAGCCTTGAAATTAAAAGACACTTACTCCTTGGAAGAAAGGTTATGAAACCTAGACAGCATATTAAAAAGCAGAGACATTACTTTGCTAACAAAGATCCATCTAGTTAAAGCTGTGGTTTTTCTAGTAGTCATGTGAGTTGGACTGTAAAGAAAGTTGAATGCTGAAGAATTGATGCTTTTGAATTGTGGTGTTGGAGAAGACTCTTGAGAGTACCTTGGACAGCAAGGAGATCCAACCAGTTCATCCTGAAGGAGATCAGTCCTGGGCGTTCATTGGAAGGACTGATGCTGAAGCTGAAACTCCAATACTCTGGCCATCTGATGCAAAGAACCGACTCATTGGAAAAGACCCTGATGCTGGGAAAGATTGAAGGTGGGAGGAGAAGGGGATGACAGAGGATGAGATAGTTAGATGGCCTCACTGACTTGATGGACATGAGTTTGAGTAGGCTCCGGGAGTTGATGATGGACAGGGAAGCCTGGCGTGGTGCAGTTCATGGGGCCGCGAAGAGACAGACATGACTGAGCAACTGAACTGAACTGTATGAGTTCTTTGTATATTATGGGTTTATCATTTGCATGTATTTTCTCCCATTTAGTAGGCAACCTTTTCATTTCATTGAGTTTCCTTCTTTATGCAGAGCCTTTTTAGATTGATGGACTTCCATTTGTATTTTTGATTTTGTTCCCCTTTCCTGAGGAGACATCTCCAAAAAATATTGCTAAGATCAATGTCAAAGAGTGTACTGTCTATGCTTTCTTCTAGGAGTTTTATGGTTTGGGATTGTACAGTTAAATCTTTAATCCATTTTGAGTTTTTTTTTGTATATGGTGTGAAAAAGTAGTCCAGTTTGATTCATTTGCATGTAGCTTTCTTGTTTTCCCAGCATCGTGTATCTAAGAGGCTGTCTTTTCCTCAATGCACATTCTTGACAGTTTTACTTCTTCCTTTGCAATTTATAACATTTTAAATTCGTTTTCTCTGATTTCTGCATCTAGGACTACCAATACTATGCTGAATAAAAGTGATGAGAGTGTACATCCTTGTATTAGTCCTGAATTAGATATAATGCTTTTAGCTGTTGAATATCCATGGACAGAGGAGCCTGGTGGGTTACAGTCCATAGGGTTGCAAAGAGCTAGGCATGACTGAAGCGACTTAGTAAAAAAAAAGAAAAAAACGTTAGCTATGGGTTTGTCATATATGGTCCTTATTATGTTGAGGTCTGCCCACTTTGTTGCATGTTTTTATCATTGATGGATGTTGAATTTTGTCAAAAGCTTTTACTATGTCTATTGAGATAACCATGTAATTTTTGTCCTTCACGTGGTTAAGGTGGTGTGTCACATTGATTTGTGAATATTAAACTATTCTTGCATCTCTGGGATAAATGCCACTTAATTAATATTTAAACATATCTTTTAATATATTGTTGAATTTGGTTTTCTCATGTTTTGTGGAGGTGGAAAGTATTAATGTTATGGGAAAATGAACAGGATACAATATTTGGTAAAAAATAGAGAGACACTGTTTTGTATATAGCATATATGGGGAAATCTACCTTAATGTATCAAAATATTATTATTGTCACTGAATGATTGAATTATGAGTGATTCCTTTTGTAAACACTTTTGCATTTTCCAGTTACTGCAAAAGCTCATATTATTTTTGTAACTGTAAAATATATGAATGCTGGTTTTTAGAAATAAATAGTAAATGAAGGGTGAAATAAGCATTTTAAATTATTCTTCATTCAATCTAGTGACTCAGTTGTAAGAAACTCAGTCTGAGTATTTGTGTTTTTAGGAAAGGAATATTAAGTCATATTGGCTTGTAAGTCTCATATTGGCTCTTTCTTGTCTATGTTTATAAACAGCTTAGTTTGCAAACAATTTACAAACTTTTAGAGACACCGTTCACTTTCTGTTATAATCTCTGGGAATAATAACCATTGCACTATCTAGATTAATGTATATTCTGTTGCACTTTTCTGTTTACTTGGCTCCATCCCTTTCAAGACTGTGAAGTCCTTGAGGACAGAGCCAGTGTCCTTAGCACTTAGCTTAATGCTTGGCACACAGGCTAGAGAAATCTTTCAGCAATGCTCCTATGAGATATAACATGTCTCATAGCTTACTTTCCTACTAACTCCTCCAGGAAAAATTAGCTGCAAAATATATGCTTAAAAACCAAAGGAAATAAACCATTGTATACGTGATATAAAAACAACTATGGTTTGGAGAACCTCTCTCACAAAATGACAATTGGGGTTTAGAGCAGTTGCCCATGATTCATTCATCATTAGCTAGATAGCAAAAACACCGTGGGGCTGAAAGCATTTTTAGCTTGAGACAATAACCAGTAAAGCTCATCTTCCTATTTTCTATAGCTGGGGACTGCTTCTACTAAGAGAAACTGAATTTCAGAGAAGTTAACTCAACTGCCCTAAGGCACATAGTTAACGCATGCAGAGCCAGGGGCTTAAAACCAGGTGTCTGGACTCCAATGACAAAGCTTCATCAGTGTACACTACAGAACAGACCTGCTGAGTGACTTCTGTGCGTTGGGTGAAAGTGAAAGTTGCTCAATCTGACTCTTTGCAACCCCATGGACTATACAGTCCATGGAATTCTCCAGGCCAAAACCCTGGAGTGGGTAGCCATTCTCTTCTCCAGGGGATCTTCCTGACCCAGGGATTGAACTCAGGTCTCCTGCATTGCAGGCAGATCCTTTACCAGCTGAGCTACGTTGGGTGGGCTTTGACAACCCAGTTCAGTTCAGTTCAGTTCAGTCGCTCAGTTGTGTCCAACTTTTTGCAACCCCATGAATCGCAGCACGCCAGGCCTCCCTGTCCATCACCAACTCCCAGAGTTCACTCAGACTCACGTCCATCAAGTCAGTGATGCCATCCAGCCATCTCATCCTCTGTCATCCCCTTTTTCTCCTGCCCCCAATCCCTCCCAGCATCAGAGTCTTTTCCAATGAGTCAACTCTTTGCATGAGGTGGCCAAAGTTTGGGGTTTTTGACAACCCAAAACCCATAAAACACAAACGCTAGTCTCTAATCAACTCTGAAGAAAAAAATTATCAAATCCATCTGCTGAGCCAGGTCATTCTGAACCAAGAAAAGTCCCCAGATCAAGAGTCAGATGACAGGAATTCCCGGCAATAACCAAAAAGTCCCCCTCAACTTTTTACATTGTTCCAAGAGAGAAAAATAAGTGGTTTAAGTTCTGCCATCGGGAAAAGCCTCAAAAGTCTACCCTGCCAGTTGCCCTTGGCTGTGGGGCAGCCTGAGCTGCTGGAATTTCTTGATGGCTCAGCTGGTGCTGTAACAATTCACTAGCACTCCCTCCATGCACATTACCCGCCCCCTCCCCCCACCCCCCGAATTGCCACACTGGACACTTGACCCAGGCTGTGTGTCCTCACTCAAAGCAGAAAGTACTAAATCAGGAGCCTCCCCCTGGCTGCACCAGTGGGAGCTCTGCAAAGATCCTCTGAATGACTCCCGAGGCTTTCCAGGTTTGACTGCCAAGGCTTATCCTGAGTAGCTTCAATGGCTTACAATCAGGACAAGCTAAGCCGTCCCAAGAGTAAAGGCCAACCTAGACAGCTCTCTGATTTGTCCTCCACAGATTCTGAGCAATGCTTCAGTTATTTACAAAACCAGCGGTGCCTCATTTGGACCAGGCATGACACGACTTGAATATGGGATACTTGAAGGTGAAAACACCACATACTAAAAGCCAAAGCCAAAAAATCAAACCTGATCCCGAGGTTGTCAAAACAATTCAGTGCAACCTTAAATCCGGATCACAGGGTGACAGTGGGGAAGCTCCTTCTTGAAACTCTCCTCTGAGTTCTTCAGCTGAGAACTTTTATAGAATCAAGTGGCAAACTCTAAAAGCCACCAGTCTTGTTATGCGCAGGTTGAGTTCTTTGACGTTCTTTCCATGTCTTTGAGAACTCCCTGAACTCCAGGATGGCTGGCATATCCTTCTTTGTGCTCTCTAGCTAGCGTCTGGTTCGTATTCGCCTTATTGCACATATAGTCCATATCGCACCAGAGTTATACACCGGTATGGCCATTGCTTGGGGTTCACCCTCCATCCTCTGAAGATCAGGATCCTTGTATTGTTCTTCTCTGTTGACTTTCAACTAACACGGTGCTTGGCATTCAGTAACTATTGGCTAAATGAACATTGTTACTTAAGCAGAAAAGCTTTACATACAAAACTTCTCCATCTACCACTCCTGCTCACGTAAATCTGATTACTTTCAGAGAAAAGGGAGAGCTTCAAAGGCAATTTTCACCTAATTAGTTAAGAGTATTACTTGCCCTAAAGAATCTTTTTTCTCCCACTAAAACAAAAATTGTGGACTCTATTCTAGAACAGTCTAAAATGAGACAGTGAAACTTGAATAAAGGTAAGGTTGGCATTTTTCTTCTCTGGAAGTAAATCTAGGTTGATGATGAATGTAACCTGGGATGAGACCAAGTCAGCTGGCCTTGCTTATCCTGACACTTCCTGAGAGCCTGGGTGAGTTTTTGGATTATTTTGAGATTTGGTTTCCTCACCAAGGCAAGCCAGGGGTCAACTAAGGAATCCTGTCCTAAATATAGCATTCTTATTAATAAGTCCTCTGTGCAGCTCTGAACTGAAGCTCCCTAATCTAGGCAAATAGGCTGCCTTTCACATACTAATACCAATAGAATTCCCAGAATGCTGGATTGAGAAAGCTCTATGGCTGCTTTTAGCTGTAGCCTCATGGCAGATGAATGGCAGCCACCACAAATGCAGATGGGGAATTAGGCACTAGTTTAATCACTTCAGGCACAATTTAGTCACTTCCCAGAACAAAGTTGCTACATAGGAGCCTTAATCATTTCAACCTTGAGGAATGCAGAAATGATAAATTCACAAAAAATACCCTGAATTCAGAATTTCTTATCGAAAACAACCCTCGAAAAATTTACAGAGAAATGCCTGGGAGTTAAGAACAATAAAATGTCCCAGGACAGATCCTTCTCAGTGTGTCCTGGCAGGTCTGGCTGAGCATAATCCCCCCAGAAGCCTGTGCTGTGGACTTGGAGTCACATCCTAAAAGCCAATTGCTGCCTGTTTGATTTGTGGATTGCCCAGCCCTGACCTGCACATGGCAATGGCAGAGGTGCTCTTTGGTATCATAGGGAATAATAAGAGCAAAACCTGCCAGGACAAGGCATACGGCAGAACTTGTTGAAGCCCTTTCTATTTCCAGAATTTAGGATTCACAAGGACCTCAAAAGCACCAGAGAGTCACTCTTAACTTATCCTTAGTGCCCTTAAGAGGAATTATTTGCATTTTTTGACCGTACATGACCTACCCCAGGTACTTCATAGAAGCATATTTAAGTGTTTTACTTCCTCGGTGGGGAGTTCATCTCCCCATCTACTGCTTTCCACCATCCCCCACAGCCATGATTCATTTAGATGGTCATATAGGAAAAGAAAAAGTTGGAATCCTCAAAAAAGAAGCAGGACATTGACAAGGTCATCTTCACCATTTAAGTGAACGACATAAATATTAGGTCACATGAATGGAAGTAACACTAATATACTTTTTAAGCTGCTGCACATAAGCCATAATTTTAAAATACCCATATGTAGGCTTAACTGTGCTTTATTTTCTTTCATCACATTATAGAACCTTTTACTCTAAATATATGTGAACAGTTCTCCCCAGATATTTCTGCCTGATACCAAATCCTATCTCTGCTGCTGCTGCTGCTACTAAGTCGCTTCAGTCGTGTTTGACTCTGTGTGACCCCATAGACTGCAGCCCACGAGGTTCCCCTGTCCCTGGGATTCTCCAGGCAAGAACACTGGAGTGGGTAACCATTTTCTTCTCCAATGCATGAAAGTGAAAAGTGAAAGTGAAGTCCCTCAGTCATGTCCGACTCCCAGCCACCCCATGGACTGCAGCCCACCAGGCTCCTCTGTCCATGGGATTTTCCAGGCAAGAGTACTGGAGTGGGGTGCCATTGCCTTCTCCAAATCCTATCTCTAGCCAGTTGCTAATAAGACACACATAAGCGAGAACAGGGAACAAGGATGAAAGTTTTTTGTGCTAACTGCTCAATAGTATGGAGGCCTCATATCTTATCAACTTAGGATGAATCAAAAGAAGGAATACTGAAAACAAGTCAAATGCAGAAAGTGGAAATTTTTAAAATCCGTAACAATTTGATGCAAGAATTTTTGTAAAGCCTATTAGTAAACACAAAGCAGGCCCTTGAAATACAATCACTGAATCGAACTATCAATTATTCCAATTTCTTAAACTCTTTCTGCATTCCTTAGTCTGAACTAGGATTGTGGGCTATTTCTTTCCCTTTTATCCTCTACCTTCCCAACCAGAAGTAGTCACAGGCATCAACAGATGAAGCCAATGCAATTTTTGAGGATAAATCCTAGTAGACACCATGAATTCTGTATATAGGAGTGAGTCTACAGGGGAACCAAAGACTCTGCTCCACATTCGTCCCCAAGTCCAGGGAAGCGACACACCATTTATAGAAGAAGCTTGTCTTTCTGAGAGATCTGGTTTGGCTCATCCAAGGACCAGTCTCAACAAAAGGCAAATACACACACTTTTGGATTTCATGTAAGTGATAGTCTTTTCCTTTTTCCCTCTTATCTTCTTATTTCCTGAAGATAAATGTCTCTTTTAACTATGATTTCAACCTCTCCAGACATGACTACATTAAAGGCATGTTTTATCTATAAAATATATCACAAAGAGTATAGTGATTGCCTTTGATGTTACTGGAATATAGCTAATTTTAATTATTTACATGTTTTAGCTTTGTTTACTTTCCAGATGATTTGGTGAGAACAAAACTTTTCATAGAGAATGAGTAAAGCTAGGAAAGTTGATAAAGGAAATTAGTAGAAAGCCCTCTAGTTTCTCTAGATTGTGAGAAGCTGCCACATATTCAATAAGGAAGTCAGCTCTACCTGTACAATGGCCCTGGTGTCTTCTCTCTTCTTCCCATTGCCGCCAAATAAATCCTCATCACTTTTTGCTCGGCTGTTGCAATAGTCAATACCCGGTCTTCCTGTCTTCTTTCTCTCCCCTCTTCAAGCCATTTTAGATCAATCAAATAGCCAAGAAATAACAAGCATCTATTGCATGTTAGGCATATTTTTAAACAACCATTTTAAACACCATCACAGAGATTTTTGGTGAGAAACGGCTTTAAAAATACCCTTGGATTGATTTTTAAAGAGAAAGACCTGAAAGGATGATATGTCTACCAAATTCATCCACAGAGGATTTATGAGTAGGAGTGTGTGTGTGTGTGTGTGTGTGTGTGTGAATACATCCCTCTAGATGAAAATCTGACATTCGTTTTCTTCTCTGAAGAAGATAAAAATATTTTCAATCATTTAGAAGACTGTTCCAATAAAAGCCTGTGATACACAGAGCAAAGCTTTGCTCGTAGCTGATGTCCTTAGGTATGAGGAGTGTCTGGGTGTCACTGTGATACAATTACTATCATATTTTTCCAGTCATTTAGGCTCAGTATGATTTCAAAGAATCTAGCCACCTCCTTCCTCCCAGGATCTCTGGTCATTTTCAAACTGTATTTCATTAATATTCTCATCACCTCTAGTTCCAAAAGCAGCTTTGATAATGTTTTCAAAAACTTGCATGCATTATTTTCAAAATTTCTTAAATTATTCTAGGATGGCTTTTATTTTTCTATTTCTGTAAATCTGAAAGTTTTTTTTTTTTTAACACTATGTGAATAATAACTTGAGATTTTAAGAAAAAAAATTTGATTCTAAGAAGTCTCATCTGTTAAAGATATTCTTTAGGCCTTAGGAGAAAGACTGTATCTATATTCCTAGATTGTACATTGCCTTGTTTCTGTCTGTTGAGAAATAAATGCTTCCTGCTTGGAACTTGTTAAATGATACCATGGAAAGGGCTTGGGCTTTGGGGAAGACTTGGATTTAAACTCAACTTCTATCCCTTGCTGTGTTCTCCTGGGAGAGGCACTTCAGATCTCAGTGTCTCAATTTTATCCTGAAAAATGTCACGGTTGGTGCTGAGGTATGAAATCACTCTGTGAACCTTGAATTACTCTGTTAGTTGTGTACTGGTTGTGAGAAGGGTGCCTTGAAGCAGTGAGGTCTTTCCCTGACAGTAAAGGAATGGAGGAAAATCCCCTCCACTCTTGCTTCTTCCTGCAGAGCAGAGATGGGTACGCCTCTTGAACTTTAAAATCATTGATTATGATACATACTAAATACTGATACATACTAAAGCATGAAAAAGTACTAAGAAGCAGTAACATCACCCATAGACCAATTAATCATTGAAGTTAATCTGCAAATCTGAAGAGTATTTGGCATAAATGTTGAAACTTTTTAATGCACTATTAGTAACAAATATTCCACTTTTACATGGGTCACTTTTCCAGGTGTTGGTATAATCTTTGTGCTTCTACCTCCTGCCCTTTTTTGGCTAGGTGCTAACTAGGAGAATACACAGTGGGTACCACCAATTCAATGGACGTGAATCTGAGCAAACTCCTGGAGATACTGAAGGACAGGGAAGCCTGGCGTACTGCATTCCATGGGGTCATAGAGTCGGACACAACTTAGTGACTGAACACAAAGACACACACACACACACACACACACACACACACACGCACGCACGTCCAGACATTGGTCTCAGGGATGCATGATTACATATATTCAGTTCTGTAAAAAATAACCAGTAGTATTAAACTAAATTGACTCCTTTTAATTTCTTAAAAATACAATATTCTGATCTCTAAGCCAAATGGATATTAAATAGATGAAAGATTATTAACAATGATTACACGTAAGTTGTGGTTAAATCTACTGGATAGATCAAAATCCTGACAGAAAATAAAAAATTTATTTTTCTGGCTTTAGAATAGAAACGATACACTGGTCCAACTGCAGACTCTCCCAAAAGCCTGTGGTTTGTTATCGAAAACTTAAATCCCAGAAATAGAGAGAACTTTTGAGGACAATTATACTACTCTGTGAAGAAAGCTGAGCACCAAAGAATTGATGCTTTTGAACTGTGGTGTTGGAGAAGACTCTTGAGAGTTCCTTGGACTGCAAGGAGATCCAACCAGTCCATTCTAAACACCCAGGAGATCAGTCCTGGGTGTTCTTTGGAAGGAATGTTGCTAAAGCTGGAACTCCAGTACTTTGGCCACCTCATGCAAAGAGTTGACTCATTGGAAAAGACTCTGATGCTGGGAGGGATTGGGGGCAGGAGGAGAAGGGGACGACAGAGGATGAGATGGCTGGATGGCATCACTGACTCGATGGACATGAGTTTGAGTGAACTCCAGGAGTTGGTGATGGACAGGGAGGCCTGGAGTGCTGCAATTCATGGGGTCACAAAGAGTCGGACACGACTGAGTGACTGAACTGAACTGATACTACTCTAGTTTCCAGATTTAACAGTCATTGAATTAAATGGCACTGATGAGCCTATTTGCAGGGCAGGAATAGAGATGCAGACATAGATGATGGACTTGTGGACATAGCTAGGGAAGGAAGGGTGGGACGAACTGAGAGAATGGCACTGAAATATACATTGCCATATGTAAAAGAGATAGCTAGTGGGAAGCTGCTATATAGCACAGGGAGCTCAGCTCCATGCTCTGTGATGACCTAGAGGTGTGGGATGGTGGGAGGGGTGGGATGAAGGCTCAAGAGGGAAGGGATATATGTATATTAATACTTATGGCTGATTTGCAGTGTTGTATGGAGGAAACCAACACAATATTGCAAAGCAATTATCCTCCAATTAAAAAAATGAATCATTGAATTAATCCTTCTATTTATGAATTTTTATTTATGCAATGTCCACACTGCAGACGGACTCTTTACTGTCTGAGCCACCAGGGAAGATTCTGCAATAAACATAACCAATATAATCTTTTAAAATATAATATTGAAAAGCATTTTTTTTTAATTCACTGGCACATTTTTTCTGCTCAATTTATATCTCCATTTCCTCATTGAGATTATGTGCTATCTGGGGACCTTTTGCTGCTGCTGCTAAGTCGCTTCAGTCGTGTCCGACTCTGGGCGACCCCATAGATGGCAGCCCACCAGGCTCCCCCGTCCCTGGGATTCTCCAGGCAAGAACACTGGAGTGGGTTGCCATTTCCTTCTCCAATGCATGAAAGTGAAAAGTGAAAGTGAAGTCGCTCAGTCAGGTCCGACCCTCAGCGACCCCATGGACTACAGCCTACCAGGCTCCTCCGTCCATGGGATTTTCCAGGCAAGAGTACTGGAGTGGGGTGCCATTGGGGATCTTTTGGTCACCATCAATTCTCTTTCCTGATTAATCACCCTGTCCACTTGCTTGAATTTCATGAACAGCTGACTCAGACCACTACTCATCTTCCTTGAGATGTAGACATTGCCAACAAGTCCAGGATAGCTATTTTTACAAGCCATACCCACTAGTTGTTGGAAGTGATCAGCCCATCCATTCCCAGAAACAAACAGGTCACTGCAGGGGTGCAGGTAGTAGAAAGGGGAAGAGAGTCATGCCAGGCTGAGCTATGGCCAGGCTGCTAAACTATGACTTCCAAAAAACTTAAAAATTGCTGATCCTTCAATCACGCTTTTGAGGAAAAAATAGGAAAAGATTCTGATTCCTGAAGACTTATTTTGGCATACATTTCGTAAAAGAAAATGGAGGGACTATAGTTTGCAGTCTCTACATCCCTTTCATCTCTATGTCTCTAATTATTCATGCCAATCACTTTGCAAGAGGTGATGCAGGGTTGACTGGAGGGCAGCTGAGGGTGGTAGAAATAGAAATGAATTCCAGTCCCAGAAGGAAGACTACCACTGCCTTTAGGGCTGGCAGTGTCCCCAGTTATCCCATCTCTTTCATGGGTCCCTGTTCTGTGAAATACTTGAAGCTCCTCTGTATATCACACAATGCTGGCCTCATGGTGGCACATATGAGTTCCACTCTTAACCATCTACTTACTTTCTCCTATTATGAAGTGAATTTTCATAGATTTAGCTTGAGTCTGAGTAAACTCCAGGAGTTGGTGATGGACAGGGAGGCCTGGTGTGCTGCGATTCATGGAGTCGCAAAGTTGGACACGACTGAGCGACTGAACTGACTGAGCTTGTTTCTGAGATTCTAGGCCTTGAAGTGTCACAAAGTAACATTACTTGAATTCAGCAGATTTTATATTTTTTAAATATTCCCCATCCCCCCTCCCAATCAATCACGTCAGTAGTCAATCTATTATAAAAATACAGTCCCTTCAGCAGCTAACAGGACAACCAGTAATGACTGATGGATCAAGAGAGATGTTGAAATTTTGAAATCAGCAAGTTTGATCCACTAGATGACATGTTTTAAAAGCTGCTTTTACTTAAATAAACATATTTCTTCTTTTAGCCTTGTGTATTATTAAGGCAATGTTACACTAATTACCAAGAGGCATGGGACTTATGTTGACTTCACATGTGAAAGTCTGACACTAATTTGAGCATTTAATATTTTGAAATATTTTCTGGTCACGTACAGAAAGCTAAATTTGGATGATAAATCTAATGAAACAAAGAATTCACAAAGGTCCTTGTCACAGTTTTTTTCTTGAGAGAAAGTGCACCGTCTAGTTGAATTTCTTAGCTCTAAAGATGAATTTGGTGTGACACCTATGGAATGGGGTTAGCCAGGAAAGCCTGAGGGTTAAGTGAGAAATCTTGAGGTGGGTGAGTTCTCTGAAATAAAGCATTATATAAAAGAACAAGAGTCTACTTATTATCCATGCACACAAAACTTCCAGGAAAAAGTGTAACAATCATTCATTCCTATTCATTCACAGAGTGGTGGGTTGTCCATTGGGTTGACTGGTTGCTTTTCCCTCTCTCTGATTTAGATATGATTACATCCCTTCTTCTATCATAGAGTGGGGTCATTATCTATCAGCAGAGGTGGGCACTACAAGGCCTTACTGGAGGAGGAATGACTGTCAAATGGAGTCTGTGAAGGACTCTCCGAGGAAAAGAATATGGTAGTGTTGGCATCTCTCCTGAATCTGGCTGAAAGGCAGTGAGGAGGTGCATGGAGGAGACAGTGGCATTGCCAGGAGAGTGCTGGCTGGCTGCCCTCACAAGATCCACATGACGAGACTGTCTCAGGTAATGAATTTATCACTTGCCAGGGAATGACCTCAGACCTGTGGGCTCTGAGACCCATCAGAAACCCAGAGTTCCTTGAACTTAGAGATATACCTTATGCTGACAAAACTAAAAAGATCATGAAGTAGAAACACAGAATGCGAATCTATTAGATTTTAAAGGGAAATGTAACTATCAGGGAGACCTCACATTCAAGTCAGTGTGATCAATACAAAATACACTGAGAAATTTACTTTGGGGAAAATAAAACAGAGCAAGGGGAATTAGTTGTGTGAATAGGATATACAACAAGCACAAACTCTGACAGCCATCATATCCATCTCTATAGTATGAATACACTAGCCATATAGACTGGATAAATCCACTTCTTGCCATTGCTTGGGCTTGCACAACTCAGATTTGCCCATGATTTTCATTGGACTTTCTAAATCTCTCTATTCTGCTTCTGTTAGGTTCATACCATTTCTGTCCTTTATTGACAAATTAACAGGAGATTTATTATAAGTTTTATGTGACTCTGGAGCTTTCACAGGTAAATAAAGATCTGAGACCAGAGTATTTGTATAAACAAACAAGCCAGAGTATTTCTCTGCTGGGTCTGATGAAGAGTGTACAGGTGTGGAGAGCTCTGGTAAGTCAAAGCATAGGAGGTAGGTATAGTAAACTGAGGGAACTTAACAAGCCTTGTGTGCCAGGATTCTTCTTGGCATCCCTTTGTCTTTGGATATAAGGATGATCTTTTCCTCCAGGTTCAAGGCAGTCACCTCTCATGTAAGGATTTTATGACCTGTTTTAGAGGGGAATGGCAGAGAGGATGAACTTCCTGCTTCTGATGTTTTCTCAAGTCCTACAACTTAAAATATTTAGTTTTCCAAGTTGCCATATTTTGGAGTAGCATATCTTGAACCCCATCAAAAGGGGTTCAGGGGCTTTGAGATGCCTGCAAGTTCATAAATTCTAATAGACATTTCAAGTTGGAGGACTCCAGGAACTTAAAGAACAGATGTAGTTGGAATAATGAAGAAGAAGTAGGAAAGAGTAGGACTAAGGAAAGGCTGGAAGGTTAAGAATTTTGTCTGAGCATGACATATTAGAACTTAAGATTCAACATTGGCATAGTTACTGACCATAAGGCCAAGGGTGTTACAGACTACAGGGAGGTGGAAAAAAAAAAAACCCAAAACAAAAACCATTGAAGTTGGGGTCAGGAAATATTGTGGCTAGGGTTCAGTGGGTCGCCACACCAATACTGAAATCCCTCAGGATAATGAGAAGGATTGTGGTGAAGGTAAAGCCTATGAGCTAGAAGTCAAGAACTTTAGTAGTACACGTACTATCTAATCAAGAGACCGTAGATTACAGTGGTCAGGTTTACCTACATTAGTGCTGGACAGATTTTGGTTCAAATCACAGCTAAATCACTGACCACTTCTCATCCTTGGGCACCTTGCTCGCCATGTCAAATCATACTCTATTCACCTATAAAATGGGGGAAATAATAATGTCTATCTTATAGAGCCTTTCTGTGAAGCAGATACCAATAACTGCCTCCCCAACAGCCATTCACATCTTCACTAACATAACACAGTCCTCTATGAATACTGTGATCAGGTTGGCCCTAAACTTAGACCCACTGGGTAGACCTTGATTCATTTTAATCAGAGCGATTTCTTCGTCTCTTCCAATAATTGACTTAGGAAGGATCCAATACCAGATAATGAGATGTAGGATAATTCGGCTAGGATGACTTCTGGGAAACATTATCTTTCTCTTCACAGTTGTTTGTGAAGATATGATGTTAAAAGTTCCTGCAACCATCTTGCTACTGTGAAGAAAATTAGCAGATAAACTGAGAGTGTCAGTGCAGAAAGACAGAGAGAACTCCTAATTATTTGGCAAAAGCAGTATTTGGAAAACTAACTGCAGAAATTCCAAAAATCAGCTGTGAACTTGAGAATTTAGATTGAAATATAATCTACAACATCCATTCATGATAAAAAATGCTCGTCAAAGTTAATATAGAGGGAACATATCTCAACATAATAAACGCCATTTATAACAAACCCACAGCTGACATCATACTTAATGGTGAAAAGCTCAAAGCTTTTCCTCTAAAAATCAGGAACAACAAGCATTCCCACTCTCACCACTTTTACTTAACATAGTTTTGGAAGTCTTAGACACAGATAAGAAAAAGAAATAAAAGGCATCCAGACTGGAAGGGAATAAACAAAATTGTCCACTGTTTGCAGATGACATCGTACTATATATAGAAACTCTAAAGTCTCCACATAAAAACTATTAGAAATAATAAATCAGTTTAGTAACGTTTCAGGATACATGATTAATATACAGAAATATGTTGCTTTAATATACACTAATAATGAACTATCAGAGAAATTAAGAAAATAACCCCATTTACAATCACATCAAAAATAGTAAAATACCTAGGAATAAACTTAACCAAGGAGATAAAAGACCTATACTCTGAAAACTATAAAACATTGATGAAGGTGTTTTAAAACAATCCAAAGAAATGGAAAGATATCTTATATTTTTGGATTGGAAGAATTAATATTATTAAGATGTCCATACTACCCAAAGCATTCTACAGATTTAAAACAATCCCTATTAAAGTTTATCAAAGAACTAGAATAATCTTATAATTTATTTGGAACAACAAAAGACCCCAAATTGCCAAAACAATCTTAAGAAAAAGAACAAAGCTGGACATGTTAAGCTACAGTAATCAAAATAACATTGTACTGGCACAAAAGCACACACATAGGTTAATGGAACAGAACAGAGCCCAGAAACAAAACCTCGTATTTGACTCAGATGGTAAAGAATCTGTTTACAATGCAGGAGACCCAGGTTTGATCCCTGGGTCGGGAAGATCCCCAGAGAAGGGACTGGCTACCCATTACAGTATTCTTGCCTGGAGAATTCCATAGACTGAGGGGCCTGATGGGCTATAGTGCATGGAGTTGCAAAGAGTCGGACACGACTGAGCAACTAACACTTTCACTTGTCACTTTCAACCTATGACAAAGGAGACAACAATATACAGTGGAGAAAAGGCAATCTCTTCAATAAGCGGTGCTGGGAAAACAGGATAGCTATATGTACAAAGATGAGAGTAGAACATTTTCTCATACTATATACAAAAGTAAACTCAAAATGGATTAAAGATCTAAATGTAAGACCTGAAATGACAGAATTCCAAGAAGATAACATAAACAGGGCACTATTTTTTAATTAAAGTATAATTGATGTACAATATCATTTAAGTTAGAGGTGTACAATACAGTGAATCACAAGTTTTAAAGGTTATACTCCATTTATAGTTATTATAAAATATTGGCTATATTTTCTGTGTTGTACAATATATCCTTTTTTTTTTTCATTGTTGATTTTTTTTTAATTTAATTTTATTTTTAAACTTTACATAACTGTATTAGTTTTGCCAAATATCAAAATGAATCCATCCTTATAACTTACTTATTTTGTACATAGTGATTTGTACGTCTTAATAACCTATTTCTATCTTTCTCTCCCCCCACTCACTAGTAAGTACTACTTTGTTTTCTACATCTGTGAGTCCTACTCTTTTTTTGCTATATCCACTAGGTTTTTTTTTTAGATTTCACATATAAGTGATATCATAGGCTTCACTGGTAGCTCAGTGGGTGAAGAATCTGCCTGCAATGCAGGAGACCATGATTTGGTTCCTGGGTGGGGAAGATCCCCTGGAGAAAGGGTAGGCTACCCACTCCAGTGTTCTTGGGCTTCTCTCGTGGCTCAGGCAGTAAAGAATCCACCTACAATGTGGGAGACCTGGGTTGGGAAGATCCCCTGGAGAAAGGCATGGCAACCCACTCCAGTGCTCTTGCCTGAAGAATCCTCATGGACAGAGGAGCCTGACGGGCTACAGTCCTGACGGGTTGCAAAGAGTCAGACACAACTGAGAGACTAAGCACACATAAGTGATATCATACAGTGTTTGTCTTTCTTTGTTTGATTTATTTCAATTAGCATAATATTCTCCAAGTCCATCAGTGTTGCAACATTTTATTATGTTTTATGTTATGGCTAGGTAGTATATATATACATATACATCTTCTTTATCCATTCATGTGTGCATGGATCCTTAGGTTGCTTCTGTTTCTTGGCAATTGTAAATAATCCTGCTTTGAAGGCTGGGGGACATGTATCCTTTTTGAATTAGTCTTTCTTTTTTTTTTAGGTGTATACCCAGGAGTAGACTTACCGGGTCATATGGTGGCTCTGTTTTAAGCTTTTGGAGAAACCACATATTGTTTTCCACAGTGGCTGCAGCAAGGTACATTCCCACCAACAGTGTATGAGTCTTCCCCTTAGGTAGAACACTCTGACATAAATTGTAGGAATACAATTTGTCTTTGATCTTTGGATTTATCTTCTAAGGCAAAATAAATAAAAGTAAAATAAACAAATGAGATCTAATTAAACTTAAATCTTTTATACAGCAAAGGAAATGATGGACAAAATGAAAAGACAACTGAATGGGAGTAAATATTTGCAAATGATATATTAAGAGGTTAATATTCAAAGTATATAAACTGCTAATACAAGTCAACAGCCAAAAAAGAAAAAGAATCCAAAGAACACATTTAAAAAACGGGCAGAAGACCTGAATAGATACTTTTCCAAAGAAGGTATGTAGATGGCCGACTACACAGGAAAAAATGCTCAATACCACTAATCATCAGAGAAATGCAAATCAAAACCACAATGAGATATCATCTTAAACATGTCAAAATGGCTATCATCAAGAAATCTACAAATAACAAATGTTGGTGAGATCTGGAGAAAAGGAACTCTAGTACACTCTTGGCAGGAATGTGAATTGATACAGCCATTATAGAAAACAGTATGGAGGTTTCTAAAAAAATTAAAAGAAATGAACTATCATACAATCCCATAATTCCACTTCTGGGCATTTTCCCCAAAGAAAACAGAAACACTAATTCAAAAAGATATATGCACCCCTGTGCTTATTGCAGCTTTATTTACAATAGCCAGGATATAAAACATCAGTGGCTATGAATAGGTGAATGGAGATCCCCTGGAAGAGGGCATGGCAACCCACTCCAGTGTTCTTGCCTGGAGAATCCCCATGGACAGAGGAGCCTGGCGGGCTACATTCCACGGGGTCACAAAGAGTCGGACACGACAGCGACTAAAGCATACAGAAATATATATTTATACATAGTAGAGTAGGGGTGTGAGATTAAGAGGCACAAATTCCTATGTATAAAATATGTACAGCACAGGGAAATAAAGCCATTATTTTTATAACAACTTTAAATGGAATATAATCTATAAAATATGGTATTACTATGTTGTACAACTGAAACTAATATAATACTGTGAATCAACTACACTTCAACTAACAATATATATAATTTAAATATTGTTCCTTCTTGGTCTTGTAAACATTGCATTTAACATTAAAAGGAAGGTGAAGAGGGTGACCTTTGAATGAGAAGCCAACAGATTTGTCTTTTAAAATCAGCAATGACTGGAACCTTATGAATAAATTATTAGATGCTCTATACTTCTTTCCCCGAAGTTGTCAGATGTCTTAAGAGGTAAATTAATGTTGGTTCAGGAAGTTTAAAGTGAGTCATAGGAAGAGAATCTGGTTCAATAATCTCAAAATGTATTAAATGTCAAAGATGATAATTTAAACTCTTTTTTCCTACTTTTTAATCTAAATACTTTTAAGAGGCAAAGCTGGCTTTTGACATAGAATGATTCAACAGCATGAAGCTGCTCACAGAACTTATAGCTATCAATATATGGAGAGCATTCCAGAATGCCTCCCACTCCTCAGACGGACAAAGTTTGTTGACTCATTTGTGAAAGTCTGATATAACAAATACCTTAAATAATTTATCAACTTTGAGTTTACACTTCAAACTTAAACTGAGCCAAACAACTTGTACACACAATAAATGGGGCTGTTGTATGCAATATTTGGATGCACATAAGATGTGTATATGTCCAAAATATTTAATAACCATTCTGGAATGAAAACTGACTATCAGAATGAATGCCAGTCATGGGCTGATCAGGGTCCTGAGAGGCCTGTGCTGTTCCAGGCTAATGCTGAAATCCTTTCGGATTTTACATCACTGGGAGAGAGGAAGATTCCAGGGGTGGATCTGGGAGTGGTTGCAGAAAGGAAACTGTTTACCAACTGTTGTGAGACTCTTTCAATAATTTAAAAAGCAGTGTGGCCACCCTAGAGCATATCAAGTAAATATCAGCCCTGAATATGGAAACTTATCTGAGTTAACTTTTGACTGTCAAGGAAACAGACTCAGGATTTAATTGACTTTTCCAAAGTCATATCCACTCAGTTGCATCACCTGAGCTACATCCCAGGTCTCTTGACTCCCAATCTTCTGCTCTTTTCATCAAACTAAACATTACAGAGGGAATATGAAAACAAACAAAACTGAGGAACAGAGTTTTAATTCATTTACATTTATGTCTAAATAGTCCCATAAGTTTACCGGCTACATTTTAGACACTGCAGGGATACAGAGAGCTACAGACCGATACAGATGTGAAGAGGAGCTAAAGATAGCACCAGTTACTGAGAAAAGACAGGAGGGAATCTTTCTTAAGATAACTCATATACACAAAACCATTCCTTTTAAGCTTGTTTCAGCTTTGGGATGTACACAATGTATTAATAATGATTTTATTTACCAAGGCATCTTTCAAGGGAGAAGTCTAGCTTTTCACTCATTTCTTTGGAAATTAGTGTTAGACATTTTCAACTGTGCTAGACATTTTGTATCTTGTTTATCATAAGAAATATTTTAAATGCTTGTAGCTTCAGTGTTATGCCCATTCTTTATTTGCAACGGCAGACTTCTAGCTGTACTAGCCTGAGCATATTTGTACTAGTTTTCATGTCTTTGAGAAGCCCTCGGCACCCCACTCCAGTACTCTTGCCTGGAAAATCCCATGGATGGAGGAGCCTGGAAGGCTGCAGTCCATGGGGTTGCTGAGGGTCGGACACGACTGAGCGACTTCACTTCACTTTCAAGGCAGCTTTGCTGATACGCAGTGAGTCAAAATCCAACTCTTCTACCAGCATGGTATTTCACACCAAGGAAAATATCTTCTAGAAAGACTTAAAAGTTTAACAGATATGCCACAAAGGGTTAGACAGCACTGGTGTTAAGTAAGTAGGAGTAGTGAGAACTACTGGCAGTTCATGCACAGTACACGACCTTTCATTTTGACTCTAAGACATACCTTGAACTAAAACAAAAACTAAGCAAAAACATTGATTACCTTAATATTCCTTTCTCCCCAGCCTTTCCTTCTATGCTTAGGAAGATATTAAGCCTTCTGCTCTAATCCAATAATAATAATAATAGACAGAAACAATGGATATTCAAAATATATTATCAGGTTTTGGGAAAAACACTCCTAGAAAATGGGAAGAAAAGGTTTATTTACTTTTAAATTTGACTGAGGAAATAACCACTAATTAATTAATAACTTTAAAGTGGTATAGCAACATGAATTTAGAAAGCCTGTTCATGCTTATTTCTCATTAAAATGCATTTCAAAACACATCCTATTGTTTTGGGGCTGCTAATGAATTCGTATTTAAGAGATGCACACAAAAGCCTCTCCCAGGCTCCTGAGACAATATAAAAATGCACCAGTTGACGGTTTGCCTAAATGGAGCACGGTTATCACCAAGCTGCACAGCCTTTTTATCTCTACTGCCACTGCAGGAAATCTCATTGTGTATGTGACCTGAATACATACAACCCAGTGGAAAATTCCATAAATGCAGAGTAGCCTAAGAGCATCCAACAGCTGCCTTGCTTTTTCTTTTTTTTTTTTGGAAGTCAAACACAAGAGATTGCTATTCTCCCTAAACCACTGGGCCGTTTTAGAATTCTCTGTCATCTTCATCTATCTATACTAATTTTTAAACAGTATCCACTCAAATGGCTATGCTTTAACCCTGAGGAATGTAAACACTGAAGTAATTATGAGCCTTATTTCCCAGGGGCACACATTTAAATGATTATCTGAAAGTCAAATGTTAATGTCACAAAATAAAGTAAAACATAGTTAATGTATGTTGCCTATAGTTAATAGGCTAAAATAGAGTAAGTATCTTAACATTGCCAGGAAATCTGAATGTGGAAACTAGAAATGGTTTTTCATTATTCAAGTATTATAGTCCAGTAGATATATTTTATTTGCATTAACCTCTTGGCCAGACCAGAGAGACAAATGGTACAAGGCAAAAGGATTAGGAGAAAATGTGTGGATTATTGGATAAAGTGCGTGTGTCCCACTGGGCAGGGGTGTGGGGTGAGAGTGACTCGGAGCACAATCCTCATCCCACGTCCATCAGGAGTTCAAGGGCAGTGAGAAAATCCTTTGTCATGTAGAACTTAGCCATGCTCTTGCTCTCTGGGTCCCTTCCTTCTCCGGGTGTCATTCCTACAGATGCTTCTCATCCTCTCTTCTACACTCCACCCATCCTTGAAGTCGATTTGAACAAATATCAGCTGCAAAGTTTGTACTGTCCTTAATTGCATCCCAATTTATACTTATCATCCATTTTCCCTGGTGACTCAGATAGTAAAGAATCTGTCTGCAATGTGGGAGACCTAGGTTTGGAAGATCCCTTGGAGAAGGGAAAGGCTACTCACTGCAGTGTTCTTGCCTGGAGAATTCCAAGGACAGAGGAGCCCAGGAGGCTACAGGCCATGGGGTTGCAGAGAGTCAGACACGACTGAGTGAGTAACAACAACATGAAACTATACTCTCAGGAATTTTATATAATCTGGTGATTCTATCAAGTTGGGTTGTTATAGGTTGAACTGTGTTCCCCAATAGTATCTGATGAAGCTCTAACCCCCAGTACCTCAGATGTGACCTGATTTGGATAAGGCAGTTACAACTGTGATAAGTCAAGATGAGGTCATGCTGGAGTAGCATAAACCCCTGATCCAACATGACTTGTGTCCTTATATGAAGATGGTGGCCATGTGAAGACACAGAAATCTACAGGGAGAATGCTGTATGAAGATGGAAACAGAGACTAAAATGACGCATCTACATGCCAAAGAATGCCAAGGACTATGACCAGAAAGTAGGAGAAAGACATGGAATAGATGATCCCTCAGACCCCTCAGAAAAAAACAACCTGGCCAACACTTTGATTTTAGATTTCTAGCCTCTGGCATTGTGAATCAACCATTTTCTGCTATTTCAAGCCACCCAATTTATGGAGATTTTTAAATATATATGTAATTTTTTAATTAGAGGATAATTTCAATATTGTGATGGTTTCTGCCATACATCAGCATGAATCAGCCACAGGCATACATATGTCCCCTCCTTCTTGAACTCCCCCTCCCCGCTCCCTCCCCATCCCCCTCCTCTAAGTTGTCACAGAGCACTGGCTTTGGGTTCCTTGTGTCATACGTCAAACTCCCTAGGAAGCTAAGACACGGATCTCTGGAAGAAACTAAAGACTCTCCCTCTAGCTCAGTGGTTCCCAACCTTTTTGGCACAAGGGACTAGTTTCATGGAAAACAATTTTTCCATGGCCCAAGGTTGGGGAATGGTTTCAGAATGATTCAAGCACATTACGTAAATTGTGTACTTTATTTCTATTATTATTCCATCAGTTCCACCTCAGATCATCAGTCATTAGATCCTGGAGGGGGCCCCTGCTCTAGAGGACAATTTTATCCATAATTCAAAACAAGAATGACTGCCAACATTTACTACTTGCTATAATATATGCCAGACACCATCAAGTTTTCCTCCCCGGTGCCTGACCCATCGCCCCTACAGAAACCAAGATGCCCTGCACCCCTGACTCCAGCATCCAGGGATCCTGCTGTTGGTAATAAATGGTCCACTCAGTAGTCACAGTTCTGAGTCTCTAGTAGTGTCAGTCACGCAGTCGTGTCTGACTTTTTGTAATCCAATGGACTGTAGCCCACCAGGCGCCTATCTCCATGGGATACTCCAGGCAAGAATACTGGAGTGGGTTGCCATTCCCTTCTCCAGGGGATCTTCCTGACCTGGAGATTGAACCCCAGTCTCCCACACTGCAGGCAGATTCTTTACCATCTGAGCTACCAGGGAAGCCTTGGTCCATTCAGTAGTCATAGCTAGCCTCTAGTTTGCAGTTCTCAAAATCCCCGAGAATTGCCTTGTGAACTTCAGTTCGTGTAGACATTTCCTCCTTAAAAATAGATCTACTGAGAAGTTAAATAGTCAAGTGAACATTGGGTTGGGGAGGATGAACTCGGAGTCAGATGAGTTAGAGAGATGAGATACTTAATGGCACTAGACACACTTCACCATGAGGATAACCTTTGGGCTGGAATGTGGCCATCTTCTCCTCTGGTCTGAAAAGCAGGAGCTAAGCTGTTGGCACCCTTTTCAGAGCTCCCTAAGTGGACCAACCTCTTCCTGAGAGTAACATATTCCCCCTTACTTATATTAATATACTAATTAATCAAGTTACAGTGGGATTTATGTTAGTCCATGAAGCAGATGTCAAGATGGGGTTAAACATGCATGGATTTTACTGGGGGAAGAAACCAGGGGAGATTGGAAAGGCCATTGGGCCATGGGGCAAGTCTGACTCTGAATGAAAGAGAAAGGAAGAGAAGAGAGGTGGATGTGTCCTAGATGGCCACACAGGCTGAGGAAGTTCCTCCAGGCTGCTGGGGGCAGGGGTAGGGTGGGAGAAGGTGGCTAGAGGCAAATGGGCAGAAGAAGGAATCTCCCACCTCCCAGGATTGGATTGGCCTCCTGGCTTGCTACAGTCCGTGGGATGGCAAAGAGTCTTACAGGACTTAGTGCCTGAAAAACAACAGTAGCATCCTTGCTGTGCTCAGTGATTGGCTGGAGCAGCCCATGGGAAACTGGGCCTCAGTGGTGACTTGCTGGAGGATTTCAGAACCGGAAAGTGAGTCTTTCATCAGTTAATACACCGGGAAGTTGGAGGTCTTCCATGGCCCACACCCCGCAGTCTGGCAGTCACTCTTATTGTTTAAGGGGATTGACAGCACATCTTGGTTATGTATTGATTTAAAATTTAATTGCCGGAAGCAGCTTTACTTTTCATCTCTTGGAAGAAACCTCATTGTGGTAAGACTTCCAAGCATTCATAATACCAATCTTGTTTTAGTCCATGTAACTGTTATACATGTTAACACACACATATATACATATGTTTAAGATATACTACCACATTTAAAAGAGAAGGCCATTGAGCTAAACACTTCCTGAGAAACGTAACTTTCCCAAACCCGTAGTGAAACAGCTCTTAAATGGAAGGATGCCTGTTTTAGAGCACTGTGCTGTATCCACTAGACTTACACAAATGCATTCATAACATCTCAGGGTGAATAAATGACTCACCTTATACCTTGCAGCATAGATCACATTTATTGAAACACTTACTTGGCTCTTAAGAATACTTCACTTCCCTTTAATTAAAACAGCTGTTGTCTGTGGAAATAGTAATGTCCACCATGGTAAGTGCTGAGAATAGGCAAAACAAACAGCAGTGCACGTCATTTTTATGACGTCATCCAAATGGTGCTTGAGGAAAATGCTGAGCACAGCCTCCTCTGCCTGGCGGGTGAGCTCCATGTAGAGAAGATGTGTGAGGGCTCAGGTGCACACGCGGATTCAGCCAGACCAGGATGAGTGGCTATCTGGACCCTCCAGGGGTGGATTGCTCTTAAAATGATGTGAAATTCAGGGTAACCCAGAGGCAAGGAAAGCAGTGAAAAATGCCATTCACAGGACAAGAATTTTCCATGTTGTCTTGAGTATGGTTGAACTTTAGATAAATTAAGTAACTTCTTGTTGACTCATTTCTCCTTTGTTTGGGCTGCTTTTTTTCTTTTCTTTAAATCCATAGTAGTTTATGTAGCACAGTTTAATCCACACTTTGGCCTAATGACTCCTTTTATGAAATTATTGTGAAAATGCCATTTCAATAGTCAAACTTCCTCTGCATTTTTCCAGTTTTTTATCCACTCATAACTTGTTTGGAATATTTTTCAATGATCTTATATAATGCAAAGAAATCTCACCTGAGAAAAAGCAAAAATATTTTGGGTCTCTCTTTAGAAATTAATCATTTAGTTCCCAAAAAACACTTGTGTTTCAGGTTTACCTCAAGTTCGTGGACAGAGAAGTCAGGTTAGAATAATAATAATACAAAATAACTGGAACCTTCAAATAATCAGATTTTCATTTTTCTCAGCCAGCGCTTTAATTTTATGGAAAAATGACAAGCAAACAATCATAACTTCTAATGTGATTTTAATATCCTTGGACATCTTCAATTGCTTACAGTTGAAAATTATTATTGAAGCATAACATACTTTGAGCATATATTCAAAATGTTCTATTTGCTCATCAGTCAGTCAGTCAGTTGCTCAGTTATGTTCAACTCTTTGTGACCCAATGAACTGTAGCCCACCAGGCTCCTGTCCATGAAATTTTCCATACGAGTATACTGGAGAGGTTTACTATTTCCTACTCTTGGGGATCTTCCCAACCAAAGGATCAAAGCCAGATCTCCTGCATCTCCTTCGTTGGCAGGTGGATTCTTTATTGTTAGTGTTAGCTGGGAAGCCCATTCTATTTTCTAAGGCAGAAATAAAATAATATATTTCATCAATAATTTTCACAAAAAAAGACACTAAAAAGATTTTGGCATTTAGGCAGTTAACTCTTGGCAAAGGGGAAAGTAGAATAACCAAGTCTCTCATTTAGATATCTTAGACTTCACTCTATTTCAATACATATGGAAAATCCTTGGCCTGTAACACACTTGTGCGGCTTTACATCTCAAGTCCATGAGCACTGAGTGGGTCCCAGGAGGCCACATGGCACCAGCAGCCTCCTTTCTTCCTATGCCCACCTTTCGCCTCCATGGTTATCCTGAGTATGATGAATCAGAGAAATTATTTTAAGCCCCATAGTTTAATTGAGGGGGGAGAGGATGGAGAAAGAGAGCTGACAAGGAAAAAGGACTGCAGTGTTCCCACAGCTCCCAAGGTAAAGAGATCTAGAAAGAAAGGAAAGATAAATTCTGCTGTCACCTCTCCCTCTATTAAACACACACACACACACGCACACACACGCATGTGCATACACACACATACACACCTCTACACTGAATGCTGTACCTTTGTCACTTCTTTTCTTATTGCTGCCTTTATGTTCATTCAAACTGGACTAGGTACACAGAGTGCTTATGAGCTAAAGAGGACACAAACCGAATGAACAGTCTCGAGTCAACTTTTGAGTCACCTTTTGAGTCACCTTTTGACTCAAAGTCACCTTTGAGTCACCCAAATCATCTTTGGGCCTCATGATCTGTTAAGGAGGTGCTCAATAAATGTTTGTTGAATAAATGCATGTATCTGTGCCACCTATAGACATCAGGCTTAATTCTGATTGTTAAATGAGTTACTCTGCTTTGCTTCCAAATAATTTCCTCTGCTTAGTTCAGGCATCCTAAGCAGCTTCAAATTGCTGTTAGGAATTAAATAAGACCATCTTAAACTCTAAAAAGTCTGGAAAACATCTAGAGAAGCTTGGGTTTTTCCATCCTCTATCTTGGTCTCATTCCAATTTTGGAAATGACTTTCAGCTATTCTCCTAATAGTCCATCTGCTAGTCCCTTGGACTGCAAGGAGATCCAACCAGTCCATTCTAAAGGAGATCAGTCCTGGGTGTTCTTTGGAAGGAATGATGCTGAAGCTGAAACTCTAGTACTTTGGCCACCTCATGCGAAGAGTTGACTCATTGGAAAAGACTCTGATGCTGGGAGGGATTGGAGGCAGGAGGAGAAGGAGACGACAGAGGATGAGATGGCTGGATGGCATCACTGACTCAATGGACGTGAGTCTGAGTGAACTCCGGGAGTTGGTGATGGACGGGAGGCCTGGCGTGCTGCGATTCATGGGGTCGCAAAGAGTCAGACACGACTGAGCAACTGAACTGAACTGAACTGAAACATCTTCAGCTAAGTATTCATTTCCTTAGGATTAATGATTTCCTTATGATAAATTACCAGATGTAAAAGCACTGGTTCAAAGGCTATATGTATTTTTAAGGACTTAGAGTGGCAGTAATTTTTGAAGGAATCCCTTGCTATTGATGCCATTTGACCTGGGCTTTTAAAATTATTATTGAAGGATACTGCTTTGCAGAATTTTGTTATTTTCTGTCAAACCTCAACATGAATCAGCCATAGGTATACATATGTCCCCTCCCTTTTGAACCTCCCTCCCATCTCCCTCCCATCCTACCCCTCTAGGTTGATAAAGAACCCCTGTTTGAGTGTCCTGAGACATACAGCAAATTCCCATTGGCTATCTATTTTACACGTGGTAATGCAAGTTTCCATGTTACTCTTTCCATACATCTCACCCTCTCTTTCCCTCTTCCCGTGTCCATAAGTCTATTCTCTATGTCTGTTTCTCCATTGTTGCCCTGTAAATAAATTCTTCAGTACCATTTTTATAGATTCCATATATATATGTTAGAATACGATATTTATCTTTCTCTTTCTGACTCACTTCACTCTGTGTTATAGGTTTTAAGTTCATCCACCTCATCAGAATTGACTCAAATTCTCTCCTTTTTATAGCTGAGTAATAGTCCATTGTGTATATGTATCACAGCTTCTTTTTCCATTCATCTGTCGATGGACATCTAGGTTGCTTCCATGTTCTAGCTATTGTAAACAGTGCTGCAATGAACAATGGGATACATGTTTCTTTTTCAATTTTGGTGTCCTCAGGGTATATGCCTAGGAATGGGGTTGCTGGGTCATATGGTGGTTTTATTCCTAGTTTTTTAAGGAATCTCCATACCGTCTTCCATAGTGGCTGTATCAATTTACATTCCCACCAACAGTGCAAGAGCGTTCCCTTTTCTCCACACCCTCTCCACCATTTATTGTTTGTAGACTTTTTGATGATGGCTATTCTGACCTGTGTGAGGTGATATCTCACTGTGGCTTTGATTTGCATTTCTCTAATGATGAGTGATGTTGAACATCTTTTCGTGTGTTTGTTAGCCATCTGTATGTCTTCTTTGGAGAAATGTCTGTTTAGGTCTTTTCCCCACTTTTTGATTGGGTTGCTTGTTCTTCTGGCATTGAGTTGTATGAGCTGCTTGTATATTTTGGAAATTAATCCGTTGTCAGTTGTTTCATTTGCTATAATTTTCTCCCATTCTGAGAGTTGTCTTTTCACCTTGCTTATAGTTTCCTTTGCTATGCAAAAGCTTTTCAGTTTAATCAAGCCCCCCTTGTTTACTTTGGTTTTTATTTCTGTTACTCTAAGAGGTGGGTCATAGAGGATCTTGCTTTGATTTATGTCATCGTGTGTTCTGCCTATGTTTTCCTCTAAGAATTTTACAGTTTCTGGTCTTACATTTAGGTCCTTAATACATTTTGAGGTTATCTTTGTGTATGGTGTTAGAAAGTGTTCTAATTTCATTCTCTTTTACACGTAGCTGTCCAGTTTTCCCAGCACCATTTATTGAAGAGGCTGTCTTTGCCCCATTGTATATTCTTGCCTCCTTTGTCAAAAATAAGGTACCCATAGGTGCATGGGTTTATTTCTGGGCTCTCTATCTTGTTCCATTGGTCTATATTTCTGTTTTTGTGCCAGTACCATACTGTCTTGATGACTGTAGCTTTGTAGTATAATCTGAAGTCAGGAAGGTTGATTCCTTCAGCTCCATTCTTCTTTCTCAAGACTGCTTTGGCTATTCAGGGTCTTTTGTGTTTCCATATGAATTGTCAAATTTTTTGTTCTGGTTCTGTGAAAAATGCCATTGGTAATTTGATAGGGATCCCACTGAATCTGTAGATTGCATTTGGTAGAATAGTCATTTTCACAATGTTGATTCTCCCTACCCAGGAACACAGAATATCTCTCCATCTATTTATGTCATCTTTGATTTCTTTCATTAGTGTCTTATAATTTTCTGTGTACAGTTCTTTTGCCTTCCCTAGGTAAGTTTATTCCTAGATACTTAGTTCTTTTTGTTGCAATGGTGAAAGGGATTGATTCCTTAATTTCTCTTTCTGATTTTCATTGTTAGTATATAGAAATACAAGTGATTTCTGGGTATTGATTTTGTATCCTGAAACTTTGCTAAATTCACTGATTAGCTCTAGCAATTTTCTGATACTATCTTAGGGTTTTCTATGTACAGTATCATGTCATCTGCAAATAATGAGAGCTTTACTTCTTTTCTGATCTGGATTCCTTTTATTTCTTTTTCCTCTTTCATTGCTGTATCTAAGACTTCCAGAACTATGTTGAATAATAGTGGTGAAAGTGGACACCCTTGTCTTGTTCCTGATCTTAGGGGGAATGCTTTCAGTTTTTCACCATTGAGAATAACTTTTGTTGTAGGCTTATCATGTATGGCCTTTAACCCCTAGGGTTAATTCTCTGGTAGTCCAGGGTCTTGAAGTCAGTGCTCCCACTCTAAAGGCTCAGGGCTTGATCTCTGGTCAGGAACAAAGTTTCCACAAGTGGTTTGTTTTGGCATTAACTGAGATTAAAACAAATATCCCAAAGGAAAAACCAAAGATGAACCCCAGACAAATGGCAGTTACAAAATCAGGCAAATAATAATTAAAATAATGAAATATACACATACACATATACACTCATGAGCAAAGTCAAAACAATCTAACAAAAATAAACTACAATAGATTGACCTGGAGAACAAAAGAAATAAAAAATTGTATTTACCAGTTAAGAACAAAACTAACTAAATCACAAACTGGAAAACAAATCTAAAGCAAGGTACCAATTAGGGAATAAAGCAGTAAAAAAAACAAAACTAATAAATACATTGAGAGGAAAGGAAAGAAAGAAAAGAAAGAAAGAACAGATATGCAAAGTTAAACATAGATAGATGAAAAAGATTTATATTCATTAAAGATTAACTGCAAGGGGAAAAGAGCAGTAGGAAAGGCAAGCAAAGGAATAAATGTATAAAAATATAATAGGCTAAAAAAATTAAAATTATAAAAAAGAGAAAAGAAAAAAGAAGTGGAAGAAGAAAGAAAAAAGGAAAAGAAAAGGAAAACTCCATAGAACTGCAAAGGCCTAAGGTAGAGGCAGAGGTTTATAACAACAATAAAAAGTGTGATTGAATATACACATATACATATACAGCCATAAGCAACATCAGAACAGTTCAACAAAAGTAAAGTACAATAGATTGACCTGCAAACAAAGGAAACCAAAAATTATGTCTACTAGAACAAAAACTAACTCATGCACAGACTAGAAAACAAAACTAAAGCAAGGTGCCAGTTGGGGAATAAAGCAATGAAAACAAAACTAACAAATATGTTGAGAGGAAAGAAAAGAAAGAAAGAATAGATATGAAAATTTAAATAGAGGTAGATAAAGAAGATTATTTATTTTTAGAAGATTTATATATATTAAAGATTAACTGCAAGGGGGAAAGAACAGTAGGAAAAGCAAACAAAGGAATAAATGTAGAAAAATAATAATAGGTTTAAAAAATTAAAATTAAAATTATAAAAAAGAGAGAAAAAAAAAAAAAAAACAGAACAAGAAAGAAAAAAGGAAAAGAAAAGGAAAACTCCCCAGAACTGCAAAAACCCAACGTAGAGGCAGAGGTTTATAATAACAATAAAAAATGTGACTGAGGAAAAAAAAGAAAAAAGAAAAAAAAGCTCAAAAGCTTAAATAGATTTCATAGTGCCAGTGAAATCTACAACTACAACAGAGGGTGGAGGAAAGAAAAAAAAAAAGAAAATAATCCAAATGAATCTACAGAACAAGTCACAACATAAGAATAATAAATGTTTTTCTTGAGTCCCTGCTGTCAGGGTCCTTCCCCTTGCTGGGAGTCACTGTCCACCTCACCTCCCTAGGATGCCCTCCAACGCTGTGCTGATCTCTGGATCTGCTATGGGGGCAGCTCAGATTCCAATCTTGTCCTACTCCTCTGTGTTCTTGCCTCTAATGTCCACAGCTATCAGAACTACTGTGTTTTCTTTTGTGGGAACTCTCTATGACCTTTTTATATTCCATTGACACAGAATCTGCCTAGTTGATTGTGTGGATTTAATCCGCAGCTTGTACAGCTGGTGGGAGGGGTTTTGGGTCTTCTTCCTTAGCCACACTGCCCCTGGGTTTCAATTGTGGTTTTATTTCCACCTCTGCATGAGGGTCATCCACTGGGGTTTGCTCCTGAGGCTGCCCTGGAGGACTTGGGTGTGGAGGTGTTGCAGCTGCTTGGGTCGCAGGGGTTCTGGCAGCACCAGGTACTCAGGGGAGTTGGTGGCTAGAGCAGCAGGAAATACAGTGCTCTAGAAGGGTATGGCAACCAGTATTGGCCGGTACGCTCCAGTATTCTTGCCTGGAGAACCCCCCCTCCCCGCCCCTTCCCCGACAGAGAAGCCTGGCAGGCCACAGTCTACAGGCTCGCAAAGAGTCAGACACTACCGAAGCGACTCTGTGCATAGGTGCAAGACTTTTTTGCCTGTGGCAGCTCTGCCCCAGTGAGAGTTGAGCGTGAAGGTGGTGTAGCTGCTTGGCTTGCTAGGACCCTGGCAGCGCCAAGTGTGCACGGACACGGACTGCCTCTGCCGCAGGAGTTATGGCCCTATCAGAGTCTTTTTTCAAGCCTCTTGTAGCTGGTAATCAGAAGGCCTCTTTGGCCAGTCTTTCTCTGTAGCTCCTCCTGTTCAGGCACTGAGAGGGCTTCCTTGCCTAGGGTCCTTCTCGGCTGTTTCATGCATCAGTCACTTAAAGGAGCACCCTGGGTGGGGTTCCTCTCTGTAGTTCAGTGTGTCCCCCGTTTGATGGGCCAGCCTCTCTATTGTTCAGCTGCCAGTGCTGGCCTGTGAGGGGAGAGAGACTATGGTGAGGGCTCCACCCCCTACACGTGACTCAGCAGTATCGCCTTGCTTCCATGGCTGCCTGGCTTTCCTCCATAGGCATTTCCCACCACAATCACCTCCTTCACATCCCCTGGATCCATCTCTCTGCATCAACAGCAGCCCTTGCCCAGGGATTGCTCCACAACCTCTAAACTCCAGCTCCCAGCTGCTGCGCCATCTGGGGTATATAGGGCTATGGCAAGGACTGACTGATTCTCATTCCATTTAGGCTGCCACAGATCAACTGTTTCACTCTCAGCCTTAAATGTTTCTCCTCTTACTCAGACAATTACCCCGATGTGGGGCTCAGACCCCGGCTTCAGTTCCCCCACCCGCCGAGGGCAGGTCCAGTCCTGCTAACACTTCTGTTTTTTCCCCTAGTCCCTTCATCCTACTGAGTTTTGCGTGGGTCTATAAATTCTTTTCTGCTGGTCAGGTACTCCTGGTCTGCTCTCAGCTGGTGTTCTGCATGCGCTTCTGTGGCTGAAGGTGTATTCCTGATGTGTCCGTGGGAGAGAAATGTACTCCACGTCTACCTCCTCCATCTTGTTCTCCTGACTTGGGCTTTTGAAACAGACAATCTGAGGGGAAAATTTGACTAAGAAAATGTTGCAAGTCATCTCATTTAGGATGGATAATGAAATAGTGGGATCTCTTGGTTTCTAAATGAATACTTTGTTTCTGGTTGAGTATACTTATAGAAGATATGTTTTAAAACTTAAAAAAATATTAGGGCCCATCAATAGCTGAAAAAATATTGGTACACTAGAAATGCAGAGGACACCTTAGTGCAGTGGATTGTGCTGGACTTTTTCTGAGCCACCTAGGACATTAGGAGTCCCACCATAGGCAGTAGGGGTCACTGACAATGACAGGCAACAGTAACATGAAACCTCCTTCCCAGTTAATTTTATCTCTTCTTTATCTCCTTTGAAGGGCATGAAGCTGACAAATGCCAAGTACTGAACTAAGCCTCAACAAACCACCATCAGCTGGGATCCTTTACCACACAGTTAATTGGAATCGTTCACCATTTGCATTAGATCAAATGGAGGGCTCAGAAAAGATAAGTAGGGCAGTGGCCTGGGCAGAGAAGCTGAGAACTATATTCCTTTCCAATGGTGACAAATATCATAGGTGACAAAGAATGGCTAATAACTGGCGAAAGGGGAGAAGGGTGCACATACATATTTTTCCAAATTTCTCTTAGAATTAGCTAATATATACTTACTCATACTTCTTGGAGAAGGAAATGGCAACCCACTCCAGTACTCTTTTTTTTTTTTTTTTATCTTTTAGAATTAGCTTTTTTTTTTTTAATTTTATTTTATTTTTAAACTTTACATAACTGTATTAGTTTTGCCAAATATCAAAAGAGCACTCCAGTACTCTTGCCTGGAGAATTTCATGGACAGAGAAGCCCGGTGGGCTAGTCCATGGGGTCGCAGAGTCGAACACGACGGAGAGACTCATACACACACACACACACACTTCAATGAAGAGGAAAGTGCCAAATTTAAGATGCCTCGGGAAATGTAGGTGCACATCCTAGGTCCTGGGTGGACATCAGGTGAGTGAACAGAACTCACAGAGGCAGCGGGGCTGGGAGGACACAGTGCTGGGGGTTCACAGGTTTTCAATCTAACATCAGTTGACGTCATTCCTCTTCCCTCCCCCAACCCTCACCAGGAAAGAGACCACTGCTGCTGGCCAAACAATTGCATGTGCTCTTTCTGTACACTGCCCTCTTGTGCTTTCTCTTCATAATGAGGCCTAGAGGGGACCTTGCTTAGACCCTGGGGGCTGGGGCCCCAGGGTGAGAAACAGAAGCAGGAGACGGAGGACTGGGAAATGAGCTTGCATGAGAAGAACACAGGAGAGCAAAAGAGACTAAAGTTCTAGAGGAGTGCAAAGACAGACAAACAAAAGGCAAACCAGAAATGAGACAACGATAGTTTCAAAACATTTTCTTGCTTTTGGATACATGTGCCTCAAAGTTCATAGCAATATTATTTACAGTAGCCAAGACATGGAAGCAACCTAACTGTCCACTGATGGATGAATGGATAAAGAAGATGTGGTACAGATAGACAATGAAATATTACTCAGTCATATGAAGAAGGAAATAATGCTATTTGCAGCAACATTAATAGATCTAGAGATTATCATACTAAGTGAAGTAAGTCAAAGACAAAATCATAATATATCACTTATTAATATATGTGGAATCTAAAAAATGATACAAATAAACTTACTTGCAAAGCAGAAATAGACCCATAGACAGAGAAAACAAATTTATGGTTACCAAAAAGGAAGGTAGAGGGATAAATTAGAAGTTTGGAATTAATAGATACAAACTATTAATACATTTATAAAATAGATAAATGACAAGGTCCCACTGTATAGCATGGGGAACTATATTCAATATCTTGTAATAACCTATAAATGAATATATATGTACATATATATATATCAGGCTTCCCTGGTGGCTCAGATGATAAAGAATCTGCCTGCAGTGTGGGAGACCTGGGTGTGATCCCTGTTTCAGGATGATCCCCTGGAAAAGGAAATGGCTACCCACTTCAGTATTCTTGCCTGGAGAATTCCCATGGACAAAGGAGCTTGACAGGCTATAGTCCATGGAGTCACAAAGAGTCAGACACAACTGAATGAATAACATACATACATATAAATATACACGCATGCATGCATGCACAGCAAAGTGATTCGACCATAGACTCATAAAATATATACATATCTACATGTGAATTGCTTTACACAACATTGTAGATTAGCTACACCTCAATAACAATAATAAAAAAAGACTGGAGAGACTCATCAGGGGCTATTGAGTACAGCAAGGGAACACATAGGTAGAAGATTTGAAGTAGGATACAGGGTTTTAAAAAATTGTCTTTTTGTTGACAAAACAAAATTGTGTTAAAAATATCCTAAAAATTAGGGGAACACTAGTATCCTCTAAACAAGGAAATTCCCAATTTCTAAATCCAACACTTCTTAATTTATAACACCTCAATAGGAAAGACAAGGCAATGATTTAGGACCTTTCTTTTATAATAAGATAGGATATGACCAGTACCTTGTTTAATAATGAAAAAGTGAAAGTTAAAGTCACTCAGTCATGTCCAACTCTTTGTGCCCCATGGACTATATAGTCCATGGAATTCTCTAGGCCAGAATACTGGAGTGGGTAGCCTTTCCCTTCTCCAGGGGATCGTCCCAACTCAGGGATCAAACCGGGCTCTCCTGCATTGCAGGTGGATTCTTTACCAGCTGAGACACAAGGCAAGCCTAAGAATACTGGAGTGGGTAGCCTATTCCTACTCCAGAGGATCTTCCTGACCCAGGAATCGAACCAGGGTCTCCTGCATTGCAGGTAGATTCTTTACCAACTGAGCTATGAGGGAAGCCCACATTTGATACTGGTGAGAGATTATATTAACTGAGAACTTGTAAAGTGCCAGGAACAGCGTTAAATACTTTTACTTATTATCCCATTCTACAGGTGAGGAAACTGATTCAGAGTGTGAAGTAATAGTGCATGATGGGTAGAATCAACCTTTGAAGGCAGGCACTGTAAGACCAGGGTGCTAATTGTTGGGTTTCACTGTTCACCACATGGAACAGCATCACAGCGGGAGTGAAAACAGCTCATCAGCTTGCTAGGCCCACCTCCTCTGTCCTGTTTGTTCAATGAACACACAGTGGTCTCCTATGGAACAGATTTTTAAAAGTATTTTTGTATATCGTGGATTCCCCCAAAGTGCCAACCAAATAAGAGCAGCTGTTCAGAATGCTTTGATTACATCTGTATGAATAAAAAAAGAAATATTCTTATGATTTTATCCCAAATGTTTTCCAGGAAGGATGTTGGTACTACCAACAATTTTCTTAAAATGGATCCCATTTTTTAAAAAATTGAAGTACAGTTGAATTTCAGTGTTGTGTTAGTTTCACATGTACAGCAAAGTGATAGTTATACATATATGCCTCTTTTCAGATTCTTTTTCCTTGTTAGTTATTACAAGATATCGAATATAGTTCCCTGTTATATAGAGCAAATTCTTGTTTAAAAATGAATCCCATCTTAAATACTTAAATAACCTAGAGCAAAAAAAGAAAAAAATGTATGACAGTTAAGTTGCCTTGAATACAAATCAATCAGAGGGCAAAAAGCTAGAGGATTTCTCTGTGTTTTCCACATGGGGGCATAGCTAGTCCTTCATGTACTGAGAAACAGGCCTGTGGTTCTGCGGCAGTGTCTACCAGATGAGGGAAGTACAAGAGCAGGGACGAGGATGAGGGAGCAAGGCCAGAGGATACTGCCATCAGCTGCGTTGGGGGTGGTGGTTGATGATATTCACTCATGGCTCTAGAGTCCTGTAGTCCTTCTTTGTGGGCCTGTTCGACCTTCCCCTGGTTGGTAACAATGGAGGCCAGACTTCAGATAGCAACGTGGCCATTCTCTACTTTTACAGAGGTCCTTGTGTAACAACCATTGCGACACACTGCAGCCACAGCAAGGACGAGTGCCCGCTTCTCTTCATCTAGAATACTGTCCATTCTGGGTCTCTCCTCCCCAGTCTGGGGAATAGCTCTTTATGAGATACACAAGAGCCTGGGAGGTGATGGAGTGCGAGCCCTCATGGGATGCACACCTTTTAAAATAGCCTGGTGACTTAATTCCATAGCTAATTCCTGGGTTGGGGTGGAAAATATTTCCAGAAGAAGATAAAAATAACCAATGAAAGGCAGAGAGCCGCTTCGCATAGAGCAAAGCCCGGGGCAGGAGAAAGACCAAGGTGAGGGAAGATTTCTATTTTTCCTTCCTCTCTCCCTCCTCTAAGAATCAAACCCCATATATATAAGTTTTCCTTAGAGCATCAGAGACAGAAGCATGGCAAGAAAAACAAAGAGTGAGGTTTGTTAAAGATGCCAGAGCCCGAGGAAGACTCCTGGGTGAGAATTAAGAACACCTCTTGACGTTCGTTTTATCTTCTGCCTCTGGAATCTTCAGCATGTTTATCTCAAGCAGAGCTGAGGGGTTCCCTGGCTCCTTCTTTCGGTATAATGGAGTTTTGGGTGACTCTCCTCCAGTCACTCCTATCATGCGTTGGTCGCTCAGTCGTGTCCAGCTCTTTGCGACCCCATGGACTGTAGCCCCCCAGGCTCCTCTGTCCATGGAATTCTCCAGGCAAGGATACTAGAGTGGGCGGCCATTCCATTCCCTGGGGGATCTTCCCCACCCAGGGATCGAACTCCCATCTCCTGCACTGCAGGCAGATTCTTTGCCATCTGAGCCACCAGGGAAACCCAGTCATTCCTGCACCTGCCCCTATTGCTACCCACTGCCCAGCTCATTACAGTGGGTGGCTTGCGTAAAGCAGTTCATACTCAAGTTCTGACAGTAGGTGTCAGGACTAACCTTGCTCATTTCATTTCCACATCTGCTCTAACAAGCAGAATTCAGGTTACTTGTTCAGTGGCAGCATCTTAAGGACAGAAAATATCTGAAATGGTACTTTTAAAGAAAATAGATCATTTAGACACTTAAAAAAATCTGAATATCTTCTTGGGAGGGAAGAGGTTGGAGAATTTGCCCACATATATGGAGACATGAAGTGCAGAGGAGGAACTTTCAGATAGCTTTTTTTCCTCATCAAACTCCCAGATACATTTATGTACTGGAATGTGCCTGAGGAAAGGGAAAGTTAAGGCTTGGAGTTGAAAGGAGAAAACTTCTATTTCCTTACATAAAATATTATATTTCAGGGTCTGGCAGAGTTAGCTTTAATTATTTTTTTAATACACTTTATTTTTTAGAGCAGTTTTAGGTACACAGGAAAATTGAGCAGCAGACATTGAGATACCCTGACATCAGAGGTTCCCAGCCTTTTTGGCCCCAAGGACCAGTTTCGTGGAAGACAATTTTTCCATGGACCAGAAGTGAGGAAATGGTTTCAGGATGATTCAAATGAATTACATTTATTGTGAGCTTTATTTCTATTATTATTATATCAGCTCCACCTCAGCCCATCAGGGATTTGATCCTGGAGGTTGTGGACATCCACCCCACATCACTCCTGCCTCCCTCCCATGCAACAGCCTCCCCTGCTAATAATTATCCTGCACAAAGCTGGTACACTTGTCAAATGAATGAACTTATCATTACTCAAAGTCACGGAGTTCACTCCCTGATGTTGTACATTCCATGGGTTTTAACAGGCATACAATGATATGTATCCCCTAATACAGGATCATACAGGCAGTTTCACTGCCCTAAACATCCCTGGGCTCTGACTATTCATTTCTCCCTCCCTCCAACCCCTGGCTACCATTAATTTTTTTTAGTGTCTCCATAGTTTTGCCTTTTCCAGATTGACATGTAGTTGGAAGTCATATGGTATGTAGCCTTTTCAGATTGGCTTCTTTCACTTGGTAATATGCATTTAAAATTTCTCCTTGTCTTTTCATGGCTTAATAAGACTTTTTTTTTAGCACTTAATAATATTCCATTGTCTAGATGTACCATAGTCTATTTATCTATTCACCTACTAAAGGCCATCTTGATTACTTCCAAGTTTTGGCAATTATGACTTAAACTGCTATAAACATCTGTGTGTAGGTTTGTGTGTGGATGTAAGTTTTCAGCTCATTTGGGTATTTGGAGTACAATTGCTGGATCATACAGTAAGAATGAGATGGGAATACCTGACAAGCTCACCTGTCTCCTGAGAAACCTGTATGACAGTCAAGAAGCAACAGTTAGAACCCAGTATGGAATGACTGAGTAGATCAGGATTGAGAAAGGAGTACAACAAGACTGTTTATTGTCATCCTGTTTATTTAACTTATATGCAGAGCACATCATGAGAAATGCCAGGCTGGATGAGTTATAAGCTGGAATCAAGACTGCTGGGAGAAATAGCAACAACTTCAGATATGTGGATGAAAGCCTTTCTTTTTTTATGACAGAAAGCGAAGAGGAATTGAAGAGCCTCTTGATGAAGGTGAAAGAGGAGAGTGAAAAAGTTGGCTTAAAACTGAGTATTAAAATGTGAAGATCATGGCATGCAGTCCCATCACTTTGTGGCAAATAGATGGGAAAAAGTGGAAGCAATGACAACTTCCCTTTTCTTGGGCTCTAAAATCACTACAGATGGTGACTGCAGCCATCAAATTAGAATACGATTACTTCTTGGCAGGAAAGCTGTGACAAACTTACTCAGTGTGTTAAAAAGCAAAGACATTATTTTGCCGACAAAGGTCCATATAGTCAAAGCTAAGGTCTTTCCAGTAGTTATGTACAGACAGATGTGAGAGCTGGTCAATAAAGAAGGCTGAGTGCTGAAGAATTGATGCTTTCCAACTGTGATGCTGGAGAAGACTCTTGAGAGTCCCTTGGAAAGCAAAGAGATCAAACCAGTCAATCTTAGAGGAAATAAACCCTGAGTATTCATTGGAAGGACTGACACTGAAGCTAAAGTTCCAATACTCTGGCCACCTGATGCGAACGACTGACTCATTGGAAAAGAACCTGATGTTGGGTGTGATTGAGGGCAGTAGGAAAAGAGGATGACAGAGGATGAGATGGTTGGGTGGCATCACCGACTCAATGGACATGAACTTGGGCAAACTTCGGGATGGTGAAGGACAGGGAAGCCTGGTGTGCTGCAGTCCATGGGGTTGCAAGAGTTAGACACGACTTGGTGACTGAACACAACAGCAGTAAGAATATGCTTAGTTCTGTAAAAAGTTTTCCCATAAGTTTAGTTTTCCAAAGTGTTTTCTAAAGTGGCGGTACCACTGTACCAGCAACAAATGAGATTCTGTTGATCCACATCCTTCCCAGCGTTTGCTGTCGCCAGTGTTTTGGATTTGGTTATTCTAATACCTTTGCTCCAATAAGTTGGCCACCTGTTGCAAAGAGGTGACTCATTGGGAAAGACCCTGATGCTGGGAAAGATTGAAGGCAGGAGGAGAAGGGGACAACAGAGGAGGAGATGGTTGGATGGCATCACTGACTCGATGGACATGAGTTTGAGCAAGCTCTGGGAGATGTTGAAGGACAGGGAAGCCTGACGTGCTACAGTCCATGGGTTTGCAAAGGGTCAGACATGACTGAGACTGAACAATATGTTTGCAATGATATCTCTTTGTTTTAATTTGCCATTTCTTAATGACATGATGTTAAGCATCTTTTCCTATGCTTATTTGCCATCTATTTGGTGTCTTAAATCAGTATAGCTACTTCTTTCGTTTGGTTAATGTTAGCATGGTATATCTTTTCTTTTACTTTTACTCTATATGTGACCTTTTATTTAAAATGGGTTTCTTCTTCTACTCTGTGGAAATGTAAATTAGTGCTGTCACTATGGAGAACAGTATACAACAGTCACCACAAAAGTTACTTAAAAAAATTAAAAATAGAGTTACCATATGATCCAGTGATTCCACTCCTGGGCATATCCAGAGAAAACTCTAATTCGAAAAGATACATGTATCCCAATATTCATGGCAGCACTAATTGCAATATCTAAGGCATGGAACAAAGGTCCATCTAGTCAAGGCTATGGTTTTTCCAGTAGTCATGTATGGATGTGAGAGTTGGACTGTGAAGAAAGCTGAGTGCTGAAGAATTGATGCTTTTGAATTGTGGTGTTGGAGAAGACTCTTGAGAGTCCCATGGACTGCAAGGAGATCCAACCAGTCCATCCTAAAGGAGATCAGTCCTGGGTGTTCTTTGGAAGGAATGATGCTAAAACTGAAACTCCAGTACTTTGGCCACCTCATGCGAAGAGTTGACTCATTGGAAAAGACTCTGATGCTGGGAGGGATTGGGGGCAGGAGAAGGGGATGACAGAGGATGAGATGGCTGGATGGCATCACCGACTCGATGGACATGAGTTTGAGTGAACTCTGGGAGATGGTGATGGACAAGGAGGCCTGGCATGCTGCAATTCATTGGGTTGCAAAGAGTCAGACACGACTAAGTGACTGAACTGGACTGAACTGAACTGAAGGCATGGAAGCAACATAAATGTTCATCAAATATTCATTTAGATGATTGGATAAAGAAGTTATGGTACAAATATGCAATGGAATATTACTCAACCACAAAAGGATGAAATAGTGCCATTTGCAGCAACATGATAGACCTAGAGATTATCATACTAAGTGAAGTAAGTCAGACAGAGGAAGATGAACTTCATATGGTATCACTTATATGTGGAATTGAAAAAATATGATACAAATGAACTTATTTACAAAGCAGAAATAGACTCACATTCATGGAAAACAAATTATGGTTACCAAAGAAGAAATGGGGGGAGGGATAAATTAGGAGTTCTGGGTTAACAGATACTCATTACTCTAAGTAAAAGAGATAACCAATAAGGACCTACTGTATAGCACAAGGAGCTATACTCAATATTTTGTAATAATCCATAATGGAAAAGAATATGAAAAAGAATATATGTATATATATGTATAACTGAATCACTTTGCTTTACACCTGAAACTTAAGCCACATTGTAAATTAATTCTGTTTCAATAAAAATTAAAACAATCAAACAAAAATAAAATATAATTGGTTTCTTGTAGATAAAATGTCTTATTTTTTTACCCATTCTGATAATCTTTTAATTGGTGTGTTTAGACTACTGATGTTTAAAGTGACTGTTGATGTAGTTGGATTGATATTTTACCATATTTATTATTGTTTTCTATTCATTGCCCTTGTTCTTTGTTTTTTATCTTTCATTGTTTTTCTGCTCTTTGTAGTTTTAATTGAAAATTTTATAGAATTTTATTTTCTCTTCTATTTTAGCATTCCAATCATGCTTAAAAAATTTTTTTTTTTTTTACTTTTTAAGTGGTTGTCTTAGAGTTTGCAATATACATTTACAACTAAACCAAGTCCACTTTCAAATAACACTATACCATTTCATGCTAGTGCAATACCTTATAAAAAGAAAATAATCCTAATTCCTCCCTTCCATCTCTTATATCCTGGTTGTCATTCATTTCTCTTAGACAGAAGCATACATAAGAATACATGATCAAATACACTGTTGATATTATTTTGAACTGTTATCAGATCAATTAAGAATAAGAATCTTGGAATTTCTGTCATTCAATGGTTGAGACTCCCTGAATCCAATGCAAGGGTGTGGGTTTGATCCCTGGTGAAAGAACTAATATCCCAAGTGCCACATAGCAAAAATAAATACATATTTACTTCTCCTTCACCTTTGCAGGATAATTTTGTAAGATACAGAATTCTAAGTTGGTTTTCATTTAATTCCAACACTTGAAGTATTTCACTCCATTCTTATTGCTTGCATGGTTTTTGAAGAGAAATCATATATAATTCTTATCTATGTTTCCTATTGGAGAAGGCAATGGCACCCTACTCCAGTACTCTTGCCTGGAAAATCCCATGGACAGAGGAGCCTGGTGGGCTGCAGTCCATGGGGTCTCTAAGAGTCAGACATGACTGAGCGACTTCACTTTCACGTTTTACTTTCATGCATTGGAGAAGGAAATGGCAACCCACTCCAGTGTTCTTGCCTGGAGAATCCCAGGGATGGGGAAGCCTGGTGGGCTGCCATCTCTGGGGTCGCACAGAGTTGGACACGACTGAAGTGATTTAGCAGCAGCAGCAGCAGCATGCTTCTCTATTGGGGCTTCCCAGGTAGCATTAATGGTAAAGAACCTGCCTGCCAATGTGAATGCAGGAGATGTAAGAGACAAGGTTAGATCCCTGGGTCTGGAAGATCCCCTGGAAAAGGAAATGGCAACCCACTCCAGTATTCTTGCCTGGAAAATCCCATGGACAGAGGAACTTGGAAGGCTACAGTCCATGGGGTCACAAAGAGTTGGACACAACTGAAGTGACTTAGCGCACATTCTTCTCTATAGATAAGATATTTTCTCTTTGCCTTCTTTTAAGATTTTTTTATTTTTTATTTTTGTAATTTGAATTTTATATATATATATAATCAGTGTAGTGTTTTAGGCATTTATTCTTCTCTGAGTTTCCTGGATCTGTCATTTGATATCTGACATTAATTGGGGGAAAATTCTCAGTTTTTATTGCTTCAAATATTTCTGTTCCTCTTTCTCTTTTTTCTCTTGATATTTTCGTTGTGAGTATGTTACACCTTTTGTAGTTGGCCCACAGTTCTTGAGTATTCTATTTTTATTCCAGTCTTTTTTCTTTTTACTTCTTCATTTTGGAAGTTTCTATTCACAGATTTCTTAGAATTTCCATCCCTCTGCCTACACTCTCCATCTGTTCTTACATGTTATTCACTCTAGCCATTAGAGGCCTTAGCATATTAATCATAGTTGTTTTAAATTTTTGGTCTAAGTCTGACATCCCTGCCATATCTGAGCCTGGTTCTCATGTTTGGCCTGTCTCTTCCAACTGTTTTTACCTTTTAATATTCCTTGTAATTGCTGAAAACCAGACATGACGTACTGTTCTTTGGTGCTGTGGTGGTAAAGGGTGGGGGAAGGGGATCAATCTGTTAATGAGCCTGTGCCCCTGAACTGTGAACTTCACAAGTCTATGTCCATTTCCCACCATCTCTTAGGTGGTACAGGATGGCTAGACTGGGCTGTAATTGGTTATTTCCTTTCTCTCACATGCAAGACTAGAGTTGAATATTTCTCTTTCCTCAGATCGGTTAGGCTCTGCTAAAACCCCAATAATGTAAACTCTGGTAAAAATAATTTCTTTTGCTCATAGACCTTGGTAAGAAGACAAATACTGAACATTTGCTATGTGTCAGGCAGGATTTGGGGCTCCAAGACACCAATAGCAGAACAAAGATGTCTGCTCTCAAGGAGTCTATCTTCATTCCCAGGGAAAAGACAATTTTACAGTTCTTTCTCTTATCTATTCTTGCCCTCTCCCATTGGTAATTCTTATGCTATGGAAACTTGTTACAATTATACTTCATCATGGGCTTCCCCTGTGGCTCAGCAGTTAAGAATCCACCTGCAATGCAGGAGTTGAAGGTTCGATTCCTGGGTTGGGAAGATCTCCTGGAGGAGGGCATGACAACCCACTCCAGTATTCTTTCCTGGAGAATACTGTGGACAGAGGAGCCTGATGGGCTACAGTCCATAGGGTCACAAATAGTCAGACACGACTGAAGCAACTTAGCACGTATGCATGCACATACTTCATTATAATGAGCTTTTATTGAAATTACCATATGTTAAATCCATATGAAGGGGACGACAGAGGATGAGATGGCTGGATGGCATCACTGACTTGATGGACGTGAGTCTGAGTGAACTCCGGGAGTTGGTGATGGACAGGGAGGTCTGGTGTGCTGCGATTCATGGGGTCGCAAAGAGTAGGACACGACTGAGTGACTGAACTGAACTGAACTGAACTGATATGTTAAATCCAATGAGTCCTCTTCTAATGTAATAGTTTTCCCCCAGTCACCAGCTGTGAGTTGGAAGTGAAACTGTTATAAATTATTCTTGGCATTCAGAGAAGGGAACTAAGCAATCTTCTTATCCCTGGTAAAGATCAATCTAATTTGCTTGGATTTGTCCAAAGATTTTAGTCATGGAGAATGTAAAGACTCCTTTCTAATTGCAGACAATTTTAATTTCTCTTTGCCATTATCAAATAGCTATGTAATGCTTTACAAAAACTGAGATGAACTCTCTGGGAATGATCCCAGAAGACATACTGTAACATTATAATGCAGTATAACAAAATTATCCAAATAGTCACACTGAAAGCATTTTAATAAAATGTACACACAAAAGACCACTTCCATCAAAGTCTGTTTTTAGTTGTACTCCAAATTCTTTATTTGAAGATTATTTTATTTCCTTTCTTGACTGGTTTAAATATGAAAGCTTTTTGGAATGGATCTGAATCACATTAGGTAAAAATTTATCTCAAAAATATTTTGTCTTTCTATAATGAAGAGCTAGGGCAATGCTGTCCAGTGGAATTCTCTGTGATGATTAAAAAAAATATTCTAAATCTGTGCCACTAGTTGACTGTAGCTAATGAACACTTAAAACATGCTGAGTTTTTAATTCTATTTAATTTCAACTAATTTATAATTAAGTAACCACCTGCATCTAGTGGTTATTTGGAAACTGAAGATCCAGGGCTGCTAGATCCTAAGAGCTATGCATTCTAATTCTCCCCATGAAAAGTTAGAAGTCCAGATCACTACCACAGCCCTCATTGCCTATGGAGAAAAGCAGAACCATCAAAAGACAGAAAGGAATCTTTTTCTTCTCTTTGCACAGGGCAGAGGTTGAGAAGTGAGACAGAAATTTTGTGTTTGTCTTTAGTTTTATAAGAGTTAAAAGACAAAAAAATGTAAATATCCACAAACTGTCACTTTCCAATGAATCTATAAAATAGAACTTGGTTTAATACGAAGAATTACAAGAAAGTACTTTTCTTTCTGACATGACATAGACTCAAACAATTTCTAATTTTGCTCGGGTAGAAGAATTTCTCCTAAATCTTTTTCTCTTCTTGTAAGTTAAGAGTTTTATTCATTCCTTCAATAGACATCAATTAAGCATATTTACTGTGCTTCCGTATAGTTAATAAAGTTTTTAAGTGTTGCAATCATCTATGCAAAGCTGTTTATTAAGTTAGCCAGTAGGACACAAAAAGAAATTTTCCTTATTGTTTTCCCCCAAGGACCCTTCAAACCTCCTCTTGCAGGTTCTTTCCTGCCCCTGGAGGAAATACCAAGCATACTCCACAGCTTTTCTAGTCTCCTGGAATCATAAGAGTAATTTCATACTGTGGAATCATAAGAGTAATTTCATACTGTAGATTGAAAAAGCATCTTCTGATCTAACCTTGGAATGTCCATCATTTGTTCCCTTGAAAGCCTCTGCCTCTCTCATCAAGGCTGGGAAATCTGCAGGGTTGAGAGACTGAGGTGGATCTCTTTCTTGCTTCTTCTAGTCCCAACTCCTCACCCCTCACTAGCTGCCATTTCGGGCCCCTTCACTGTTGGAACAGATGGAGAGAAATTATAGTGATAGTCCATCCTAACTGCACTAGGACAGTCATAATCTTGGATTAGTTCCCTCCCATAGCAGATTCACAATTGCTGACTCTTGTGGTATGATCATCACCCCTAACATCATTCCAAGAGGGCACTCAGAGCTCATTGACTTGGATGAAGACACGGGGTAGGTTGGCCGACATCAGTCCCCACACTCAGCCTCCTGTTTCCCGGGCAGTCCACACCTATTAGGTCCCGTTTTGGGGAACTTTGAGGCCCCTCAGACCATCCTCCTTTTGTTCCTCCTGTTTTTGGTTCAACATGTGTACCGGTAAAGTACTTTTGGCTGTGCCCAGTGATGTACAGGAAAATGTTCAACAAGCAGGTTTCCAGTGAGGGGTGGTGTGGTGGGAATCCCTAATTCAGAGCATTTGCCAATTTTTGAGTTTTAAATAGTCCCACGATGATCAATTTTAACCTAACAAGATGACGTCACTGAATACAGAGTTGGGAAAAGATGTGCCCACTCAGTTCTAGAGAACTGGCTCCAGGACTTACTGAAGTAACAGTACGTGACAAACCAAACGGTCTTACACTATAACGGAATAGATTGGTTTAACAGGAAATTTGGAGGTGGGGTGAGTTAGGGCTTGCTTATCTGTTAGGTCTTGGAATTCATAAAAGATGCAAGTTCTTTCTGGCTCCAGCAACAACATTGTCTTGATTCTGAGTCACTGCTTTTGACTTTGAGCAGAGTCAGCTCCTTCTGAATCTTTTCTTTGAGCTTTGGCTCTTTCAAGTAACTTGGCATCACAGACCTTATAAGTAGATTTTTCTTTGGAATTTAATTTCTCTCTTCCTCTCAGTATAATTTTCAGGTGAAAGAAAAGTTGTGCCAGATGATGTGTGAAGTCCTGTCAGCTTTCAGAGTTGTGACCTGGTCTGACGACTTGTTTCCACATATCCTTGTTTCTATGTACTCTTTTCCATGATGATCTCATCCTCTCACATGGTTTCAATTATTGTCTCTGTGTATTGTAGATAACTGGCAAATGTGTAACTCTAGCTCTGAAATCTCTTCATTAATCCAGTACCGACATTTCCTAATGCCCAATCAATATTTTCTACATAGGCATCCCAGTGACTTCAAATTCAACCTCTCTAATCCACATACATCACTCTTTCCTTGTTCTTTCCAAAAAAATAAAAACAAGTAAGAGTTAAACTTCTCCTGAAAGTATCAGGTACTGTTAAAGGCAGCACTACTCTCCAGGGAACACAAACTGACTCATCCTTTGGTGATCAAGGATGATGCTGAGGTCAAATTCTGATTTAAAAAACTAGATGACAGATAGTTTAATTCACTGAGATAGGAAAGCATGGAGGACAAAGCGGTTTATGATGACAAGGTTTAGAGGAGAAGGGGTAGAGCAGAGGGGAGGAGTTTGGTCTTGGACATAGTAAATTTAAAGTATGATGGTGATGTCCAAGAGAGGGTATCTAGAGACAATGACACTCATTGTCTGGAACTCAGGAGAGAGGACTGGGCTGAAGAGAAAGATGCAGTTGATGATATTGATGTGGAAGGGCACATAGAGGAAGCAGAGTGAGAGAGGAAAAAAAGCCCGGTTAGAGCCCTGAATGTGACATTGAAGGGAAGACAAGGAGGGAAAGATAGGAAAAAGCCAAGAAGATGAAGTGTTATTGAAATCAGGAGATGAGAATGTTGGAGGGAAAGTTTCGGTCTAGAGAGTCAACTGCTGCTGAAACCTGATGCAGGGTAAAGTCCTGTAAAGTAGTCTCTGGATCGACAATAAAGAGCATGTGGGAGACCTTCCAAATGTGTTTTCAGGGGTGTGTTGGGTGCAGCAGCCAGAATGTGGTGAGTGGGAGGTGAGGACACAGATGACTGCTCAACAAATTGTGTTAGGAAAAGTGATAACCTTTTGGGAGGAAGAATCAACACATGTGGCCAGAATATGAAGAAAACGAACAAACAAGAAATAAGCTCAAGCACTTGTCCTCCAAGAAAAATGTAAGCGAGAGCTTCATTTGAAAGGCAGCCAAAAGTTCACTGGCATTTTCAGGGGTAGACCTGTGAAGAAAATATTTTCAGTACCAGAAAGGGCAAGAGCAAAGGTGAAACAACAACAGAGGAGGAGTGTGCGAGGACCTGCAGAGTTTCAGAAAAATTAGCTAAAATGAAACAACCAAGACGCATGAAAGAGAGGGAAGCCTAGAATATGAACACTGGCTAGGAAGCTCTCTGCCACTACTCTTTTCACGAATGTTCTAACACCTTCAAGGCTGTGCTGTTTGAAAAGCATCACCATTGCTTTAAAAAGAAAAACCACCATAAAAACCTCTTCCTGTGACCTCTGCATTTTCCCCTAGCTCTAACCATAGTCTCTCCTGTTCATAACCAAACATGTTGAAGGCTTTCTATCCACACAAGCTGATCTCTTTACAGTTTTCTGAATCAGTTTCATGGTCCTGTTTCACTTACCCCAACTCCATCTAAATTTTATCTTCGGGTTCTTTTCCAAGGAGGAAGAGGAAGGGAAGGGAACATGGATTGCTGACTGGCATAGTCACCAGACATGCACAAGGCAGGCCTCTCTGTTTCCAGGAGGCAGAGCCATTCTCTCGGCTCCCCTTGGCTGCTGTCCCCACCCTCTGTACTCTTCCTCTCTCTGTTTCAGGTGTCTCTGAGCTTCCATCCTCTCAATCTTTCAGATAATTTCTCCCCAAGGTTAAACTTTTAATTTTTATTTTTATTTGGAGGATAATTGCTTTGCAATGTTGTGTTGGTTTCTGCCATAGAGCAATTTGAATTAGCCATATGTGTGAACTCCGGGAGTTGGTGATGGACAGGGAAGCCTGGCGTGCTGCGATTCATGGGGTCACAAAGAGTCGGACACAACTGAGCAACAACTGAACTGAACTGATACATATATCCCCCCCCTCTTGATTTGAGTTTTTATATTGACATATAGTTGATTTACAATGTTATGTTAGTTTCAGATATACAAGAATGTGATTCAGTTATACATATACATATCTATTCTTTTTCATATTCTTTCCCATTATAGATTATTATAAGATATTGAGTTTAGTATGCAGGTCAGGAAGCAACAGTTAGAACTGGACATGGAACAACAGACTGGTTCCAAATAGGGAGGCTGTATATTGTCACCCTGTTTATTTAACTTATATGCAGAGTACATCAGGAGAAATGCTGGGCTGGAGGAAGCACCAGCTGGAATCAAGATTGCCAGGAGAAATATCAATAACCTCAGATATGCAGATGATACCATCCTTATGGCAGAAAGCGAAGAAGAACTAGAGTCTTTTGGTAAAAGTGAAAGAAGAGAGTGAAAAAGTTGGCTTAAAGCTCAACATTCAGAAAACTAAGATTATAGCATCTGGTCCCATCACTTCACAAAATAGGTGGGGAAACAGTGGAAACAGTGACAGACTTTATTTTCTTGGGCTCCAAAATCACTGCAGATGGTGACTGCAGCCATGAAATTAAAAGACGCTTCCTTCTTTGCCGGGATCCAGCCCCAGCTGATCCAGGGTATTCGAAGGAGAGACGGCATCGGCGAGGATTAGGAAACAACTGCTTAATTAAACGTTAATTAAGGATATAAAAAGTAATAGAATGAGGATAGCTCAGTGAGGAAATTCAGTGGAGAAAAGAGGCTGAAATAAGGATAGCTCAGTAGGAAAATTCAGTGAGGAAAAGAGGCTGAATAATTCAGCCAGAAGGTAAGAGAAAGAACGACATGGGGAGACCAAGTTTCGGTGAACAAGGCCCTCACTTTATTTTCCAAAGTAGTTTTTATACCTTAAGTTATGCATAGAGGATAATCAGGGAAGGGGTAGAGTCATGCAGTAAGCGAGGCTTTCTTCCTGCAAACTTATCATATGCAAAAGTTTAAGTGATTTACATCATCTTCTGGCCCGGAGGCCTGTTAACATTTTAAGAAACTTACTTTTCTCTAAAGGTGATTATTCTAAAGTCAGGCGCCAGCCTCCAAAAAGCATTGGATAGAGTTGCATTCCTATAGGGCAAAGGTGAGGTGGGCTCAATCAAGAAAAGAATTAACTCAAGGGTCCAAGGTTACAAACATTGAGGCTACTACTTACATTTCTATACACCATTATATCAATCAATACACTGCCAAGGACACAGTAGGTAAGGGGTATGGAGACTTAGCAGCAAACATTGGCCCAATAAGTGAAAAACCCTTCACCAATACAATTTCTAATTAATCTTTTAACTACTCAAAGGAATCTGTGTTTAGACAGTTTAGAACATCTCCTGCCTCTCACAGTTGGGAGGTTCTGAACAATCACATGTGGCCGGAAAAACCTATTCAGGCAGGCTAGAGGACTTCCAAAGGAGTTTGTAGGTTGAAACACTGTCACACCCAGGAATTGTTAAGTGGAGCTGTAAGCTAACTCTTTTTTCAGAGAGAGGTAGTGGGGGAGAGCCCCCCGTAAAGTCAGAGGTGTAGGTGAGAGCACAAAGCAGAAAGTAGGCAGACTCTGGTTTTGGGGGTAGATGCTCGAGAATTTCCAGGGGGACTCCTGAGGCTCGATCCCACCTTTGCGTATGCCAAGCCTCCTTCCTCATGACCTTTGCCATGGGCGGAGCTCGCTCCCTGCACTTCTTGGAAGAAAACTTATGACCATCCTAGACGGCATATTAAAAAGCAGAGACATTACTTTGCCAAAGAAGGTCTGTCTAGTCAAAGGTATGGTTTTTCCAGTAGTTATGTATGGATGTGAGAGTTGGACTATAAAGAAAGCTGAGTGCAGAAGAATTGATGCTTTTGAACTGTGGTGTTGGAGGAGACTCTTGAGAATCCCTTGGACTCCAAGGAGATCGAACCAGTCCATCCTGAAGGAAGTCAACCCTGAATATTCATTGTAAAAACTGATACTGAAGCAGAACCTTGTTATTTGGCCATCTGATGTGAAGAACTGACTCATTTGAAAAGACCCTGATGCTGGGAAAGATTGAAGGCAGGAGGAGAAGGGGACGACAGAGGTTGAGATGGTTGGATGGCATCACTGACTCAATGGACATGAGTTTGCGTAAACTCCAGGAGTTGGTGATGTACAGGGAGGCCAGACGTGCTGCAGTCCATGCGGTTACAAAGAGTTGGACATGACTGAGCAACTGAACTGAACTGAGTTTAGTTCCTTGTACTATATGGTAGGTCTTTGTTGTTTGTTTATTTTATGTATAGTAGCGTGTGAAGAACTGTACAAAAAAGATCTTCACAACCCAGATAATCACGATGGTGTGATCACTGACCTAGAGCCAGACATCCTGGAATGTGAAGTCAAGTGGGCCTTAGGAAGCATCACTACAAACAAAGCTAGTGGAGGTGATGGAATTCCAGTTGAGCTACCTCAAATCCTGAAAGATGATGCTGTGAAAGTGCTGCACTCAATATGCCAGCAAATTTGGAAAACTCAGCAGTGGCCACAGGACTGGAAAAGGTCAGTTTTCATTCCAATCCCTAAGAAAGGCAATGCCAAAGAATGCTCAAGCTACGGCACAATTGCACTCATCTCACACGCTAGTAAAGTAATGCTCAAAATTCTCCAAGCCAGGCTTTAGCAATATGTGAACCATGAACTTCCAGATGTTCAAGCTGGTTTTAGAAAAGGCAGAGGAACCAGAGATCAAATTGCCAACATCTGCTGGATCATGGAAAAAGCAAGAGAGTTCCAGAAAAACATCTATTTCTGCTTTATTGACTATGCCAAAGCCTTTGACTGTGTGGATCACAATAAACTGTGGAAAATTCTGAAAGAGATGGGAATACCAGACCACCTGATCTGCTTCTTGAGAAACCTGTATGCAGGTCAGGAAGCAACAGTTAGAACTGGACATGGAACAACAGACTGGTTCAAGTAGGAAAAGGAGTACATCAAGGCTGTATATTGTCACCCTGTTTATTTAACTTCTATGCAGAGTACATCATGAGAAATGCTGGGCTGGAAGAAACACAAGCTGGAATCAAGATTGCCAGGAGAAATATCAGTAACCTCAGATATGCAGATGACACTACCCTTATGGCAGAAAGTGAAGAGGAACTCAAAAGCCTCTTGATGAAAGTGAAAGTGGAGAGTGAAAAAGTTGGCTTAAAGCTCACCATTCAGAAAACGAAGATCATGGCATCCAGTCCCACCACTTCATGGGAAATAGATGGGGAAACAGTGGAAACAGTGTCAGACTTTATTTTGGGGGGCTCCGAAATCACTACAGATGGTGACTGCAGCCATGAAATTAAAAGACGCTTACTCCTTGGAAGGAAAGTTATGACCAACCTCGATAGCAGATTCAAAAGCAGAGACATTACTTTGCCAACAAAGGTTTGTCTAGTCAAGGCTATGGTTTTTCCTGTGGTCACGTATGGATGTGAGAGTTGGACTGTGAAGAAGGCTGAGCGCCGAAGAATTGATGCTTTTGAAGTGTGGCATTGGAGAAGACTCTTGAGAGTCCCTTGGACTGCAAGGAGATCCAACCAGTCCATTCTGAAGATCAGCCCTGGGATTTCTTTGGAAGGAATGATGCTGAAGCTGAAACTCCAGTACTTTGACCACCTCATGCAAAGAGTTGACTCATTGGAAAAGACTCTGATGCTTGGAGGGATTGAGGGCAGGAGGAGAAGGGGACGACAGAGGATGAGATGGCTGGATGGCATCACTGACTCGATGGACATGAGTCTGAGTGAACCCTGGGAGTTGGTGATGGACAGGGAGGCCTGACGTGCTGGGATTCATGGGGTCGCAAAGAGTCGAACATGACTGAGCCACTGATCTGATCCGATCTGATCTGATGTGTTTATCTCCACCCCCTTCCCTTTCTTCTTTGGTAAACATAAGTTTATTTTCTTTGTGTGTCTATTTCTGTTTTGTAAATAAATTCATTTGTATCATTTTTTTTAGATTCCATATATAAGTGATATCATGTGATATTTGTCTTTGTCCGATTTATTTCACTTAGTATGATAACCTCTAGGTCCATCCATGTTGCTGCAAATGGCATTATTTCATTATTTTTTATAGTTAAGTGGTATTTCATTTTGTGTGTGTGTTTATACTACATGTTCTTTATTCATTCATCTGTTGATGGACATTTAGGTTGCCTCTGTGTCTTGGCTTTGCACACAGAGCTTCCAGATACTTTTCAAACCTTTGTTCGATGCTGATTTACTTTCTGTTCTCTTGGCTATTACAAGTTTTCCCCTTAGCTACAGGGTCTTGGGAGGGCTCAATTTTGTTCTTGAAAATAGTCTAAGAGAATAGGGGAATTCAATTTTTTCCTTGCCAGATTTTTATTCAGTTCAGTTCAGTTCAGTTGCTCAGTCGTGTCTGACTCTTTGCGACCCCATGAATTGCAGCACGCCAGGCCTCCCTGTCCATCACCAACTCCCGGAGTTCACTCAAACTCACGTCCATCGAGTCGGTGATGCCATCCAGCCATTTCATCCTTTGTCGTCCCCTTCTCCTCCTGCCCCAATCCCTCCCAGCATCAGAGTCTTTTCCAATGAGTCAACTCTTTGCATGAGGTGGTCAAAGTACTGGAGTTTCAGCTTCAGCATCATTCCCTCCAAAGAAATCCCAGGGCTGATCTCCTTCAGAATGGACTGGGTGGATCTCCTTGCAGTCCAGGGGACACTCAAGAGTCTTCTCCAACACCACAGTTCAAAAGCATCAATTCTTCGGCACTCAGCTTTGTTCACAGCTGGTCCAACTCTCACATCCATACATAACCACTGGAAAAACCATAGCCTTGACTAGATGGACCTTTGTTGGCAAAGTAATGTCTCTGCTTTTGAATCTGCTATCGAGGTTGGTCATAACTTTTCTTCCAAGGAGTAAGCGTCTTTTAATTTCATGGCTGCAGTCACCATCTGTAGTGATTTTGGAGCCCAGAAAAATAAAGTCTGACACTGTTTCCACTGTTTCCCCATCTATTTCCCATGAAGCATATCTTAAAATGAATTAACATCCAAAAACAATTTTTTTTTTCTTTAAGTTATGGGCTATAGCATGATAAGTGTTCCCTCCCTAGGCCTTTGCCTCTAGCCAAATGCTCTGACCTTCCCTGGACCTTTCCTTTCTTTCTATTCAAGACCCTGCTCATATGTCACTTCCTCAGAGAGCCCTTCCTTAATGATTCTTGCCCAGTCACTATTCCATCACCTGTGTTTATTATCTTCAAAGCAGTTATCACTGGATAAAATGATCTTGCAAGCATCTTGCCTCTCTTGTTCATAATGGAATCTCAGGAGACTTGAATAGCGCCTGAAGCACAGTAAATATGCAATAAATATTATCTATATAATTTATTGATCCAATAAAGTAAATTCACAATGTTAGTAGCTTTTATTCTTGAAATGCATAATGTCTTTTCCCTCCTTTCTCAAAAAATAGCAGAAAATGTAGCATAAATTGTGACTTTTTAGGTCTTATTTGTGGAATTTAAATTTTGAAAGCTTCCATGATCATGCCACACTTTGACTCAAGGAGAATTTACTATATACCTACCAAGGGCAGGTGTAGTAGAAGACACAGAGATAGAAGTGACAGTTGCTGAGTTCTGCTGAACCATCTCACATGCTTCCCTGACCCTCATGACATAGGGGTAAATATTCTAACCTGGCCTCGAAGAGCTTCCACTCTTCCTTTCTATAATTTAACCACATAGAACTCTTCTTTAATCCAGTTCATAAATTAATTATTTCTATGCTTCTGTTGATTCCATTAGACAATATTTCTTTTATACACAATCAAATCTTGGCCATCCTTCAAGATTCAATGCAATACTCCTTTCTCCATGTACTTTCCCCCAAATCCTGCTTTTCATTGTTATTCATTGACTTGGAACATTCAGAGTATACTGCCTGTATTAGAACTTCAAATTTGTATTGTTCACTCTTTTCTGTCCTAAATCTTGACTCCGTGCTGGATTTCAAACTCCAAAAGGAGTTTGCAGCTGGTGCTCCCTAAATACTGATCCTTGAACTGAGTGCCCTGAGATAGGTTTGAAATTCAGAATCATGTTCGTGCAATAGAATGGAAAGAGATCCTGAGAACCTGTCCAGAAAAGATTGTTCTGTTCCCCACCTAAGCTAACAAACTCTCTCTGCCATGCCAAGTTTATTTTTTCCTTTATTGACAAACATCTACATTTGGGATGATTCAGTGGTCCTGTGTGTTCCCCAACTCTCTCACCCTCCAGTATTCAAGGTCCTTATCACCAAGATGATAGAATCTTTGGAACGATGAAACTGACAAGGTGGAGGAAGGTTAAGGAGAAAACGTGGTGGTTTGTATATTTTTTCACTTAGAGAATTGTGGAAGTGCATTAACTCATCTGCTCTGCCTAACTTCTGAAAAAGATTTCAGTGAGGAAATAAATGAGATAGCAACACCTCTTATCTTTCAAAAGTCAAGCACTGAATTATATGTGGCTCTGTGTGTTTTCTGCCCAAATTTGCAGTGGAAAAGAAAGGATTCCAAAGCTGTTGGTGTCATGATGCCAAAATATCCAGATGAAGAATTCAATCAATTGTGCAGATGTTCCAAATGCATCATGCCAAATATCCCAATCTGTGGAAACATCCAGTGACCATCTTTTTCATTTTGTCCTTGATATTTTGGTAGGGTACAGTTGCAGACTGATTTACTGAGCTTACGAGCCAAAATCACAACATTTCTATCCAGAGTTATCAGGTTGATACTCTTGAATGGGCTTTTGATATTTTAAAGATTTATACTTTCTTCTCTTAGGGAACTCTTCAAGAAGGAATTATTTTTCTATTTTCTATTTTGACTTCTATTATTTATCTTAATCAGAAGAGGAAAAGGTAGACAAGTTAGATAAATCCTCAGAAATTGCTGCAGAAATGGATAAACATTGTATTCTTAAAAGAAAATGGTATACAGCAAGACAAACATTTTAAAGAGATTTAAATGGAAAAATGTACAGGATACTTTGCATTAAGTGTTCTCATATTAACATACTAAACTGTAATAACACAACCTCTTTAAACTCTGGTCTACTTCAGTAATGCTTTAATTTGTTCCCACTATCCAAGTCTTCAAATATCTGACATTGATTCCACAGCCTACATTCAATGGTACCAGAAGAACTGTACACCAGAGTTCCAATTTTGAATTTTGTGTCCAGTTAATCCCAGCCAACTTCACATTCCACGTTGCTGAGTCACTCCCCAGACTACAGGCCCATGTGGTCCTCTGTCTTCTTCCTTATTTCATCCTAAACCACTCTTGGTTTTTTTCTCTTCTCACATAACCTACAGTCTCCTCTTATCTGATCCTTGATTATGGGGGTGGGAGGAAGGCAAAGATCAAAATTTCTTAGTCTGCACTTTTGAAAAAGTGAAGGTTCTTTTCAACCGTGTCATAGTCTGTGTTTGTTCTTTTAAAATATTTTACTGTCACTGTTATTAAAGAGACAACCAAATGTTCTAAGACACTCATGACTATCTTAACCAAGTGTCTGAATTTCTTCTGACAATTTTTTTCATTTTTGCCTTCCAAAATAGAATCCAAAGTATAGAAAAAATAAAAATTCTCAAACTATCTTTCATACCTAAAACTATATGAGATTTCCCAGAGGGTCTCTGAAAATTGCAAATATTATTTTTTTTCATCTTCAGAAAGGTGCTGGAAATAGCTAGGTTTGTTTGATGAGTTGCATTATTTGTCAAATCAGAAGAGAGAGTCATTCCCAGGTTAACTTTGTAAAGGTAAAATTTTATTAATATAACTGCAGCAGAAATTGTATGCTTTATGGGAAATCCTTGGTAAATTGCCAGTATCATCACTGTCCACAATATAGTTTAACCTTCAGGGATAACACTGATCAAAACTCTAGGTTATAGCTGTGTCAGATGGTCCTGTTTTGTCGGAGTCCTGGTACTGCTTGAGGCTTCCCTGGTGGCTCAGATGGTAAAGAATCTGCTGGCAATGCAGGAGATCCCAGTTGGGCCCCTGGCTTGAGAAGATCCCTTGGAGAAGGTCATGGCAACCCACTCCAGTATTCTTTCCTGGAGAGTTGCATGGACAGAGGAGCCTGGTGGACTACAGTCCTTGAGGTTGCAAAGAATCAGACACGACTGGGTGACTAACACTGGTACTGCTTTGCTTGGTGACCAGATCGTCCTCATTCCTACTCTCGTCTTCTGGGATTTATTTTAACTCCTTCAATCCCATCTACATGCTAGTACTCCTCCAATTTCTTTCTCATGTTTAAACATTATGCTCATGTATCTTAATTAAACCAAAGTAATCGTTAAAATGTTACTCACCATGTTTACAGGTCAGAGATTCTAATAATCTGCACTTTCCATGGCATTTATAAATCTTGGTTTGTTTTAAAATCTATTTTATGTTACTATTAATTTTATTAGTAAGGCTTTACAAAGTTTCAATCTATGTTAGCTCTGCTGCTGCTACTGCTGCTAAGTTGCTTCAGTTGTGTCTGACTCTGTGCGACCCCATAGACAGCCTCAGGGACTGATAAATGGACGCTTATGAAAGCTGTATCACAAGTCCAAGGAGATCTTCAAGATACTCGTGGAGCATTATAAGTATGTTTTATAAGTGGCAGTCAGGAACACCCTAGTGGATAAGATAGATAAGTGACATTTCTATAGGAAATATTTTATTGCTGACAGACTTTGCATCATTCTCAATATGATATCGCAAGTGCTACCTAACAGTAGTCAAAAAGTCCAAAATAAAAGGCATATTGCAGCAATATTCCTATCATCAGCTTTATCATTATAACCACAAAATATGCAACTAGAATATCTAAAGAAATTTTCTTCTGTTTTGAGAGAGGAGATAGATGAGGGGAAAAGGAGGAACAGGTAAAAATAGTAACAAAGAAGCAGGCAGAACAGTAAAAATACCAAACAGAACATTTGGAAGATACCAAGAAGTGAGGAAGATGCACACAGAGAGAAATAAAGAAAGTGGGAGGCACACTTGGAAAGAGGATCAGAGCACACTCTCCAGGCAAAGCCTCTTAACGGAATTTTACAGGACAGGGATCTGACAGGATTATGACCTCCAGGAATCAGAATTTCACCAGGCCAACAAAGTCTTGTCATAATGAGCAAGTATAAAACAAACTGGAAGGAAAATCTGTCTATCGTCCTGGTTCACATTAAGTGTAATATTTTTGTCACCACATTTCCCCTAACATATTAAAAAAATCAAATAACAAAATATTTATTAAACAGTTCAGATGCTAAAAACTTGATGTTTGTGTCACATATGAAATTATATAAAGCAAATAATAACAGACTAGACATCTGTACAGTGCCATTTGGAAAGGCCAAAATATCTTTTGGAGCTTAAGGCCACCTTAATCAATGGAAGCTTTTCTAAACTTTACAATATATAAGTCTCTCTGCACCTGTCTGTGATTTTGAAAATATGCTTTTAGAACTAATGTGAACTACTGCATCAGAAACATGGGAAATGAATGATTATGTACACAAAAAGACTAAATTATTGAGTGACATTTTTAAGAAATATTGTATTTTTCTACTAAAACTTGTTCTGGAATTGCTTTGCTTTTCTCCTTAAAAGTATACACCAGTCACTAAATTTGTCAACATTGACATTTTTACCACAGAATAACAGCAATAATTTAGTCATCATTTACTGATCACTTACTATGTGGCTGGCATTATTGTAACATTTCACATGTACTGGCTCATTTAATTCTCACAAAAGCCAATGTGTTTGCTATTATTATCCCCATTCTACATTTGTGGAAATCAAGAGACAAGCTAAACAATTTGCCTCAAGTGACACAGCTTCCGGTAAATGGCTGAGCTTTTGCTCCTGCTATTTCCTATGCTTTTGTTGCTGTTCAGTCACTCAGTTGTGTCTGACTCTTTGTGACCCCATGGACTGCAGCATGCCAGGCTTCCCTGTCCTTCACCATCTCTTAGAGCTTGCTCAAACTCATGTCCATCGGGTTGGTGATGCCATCCAACCGTCTCATCCTCTATTGTCCCCTTCTCCTCCTGCCTTCAATCTTTCCCAGCATCAGGGTCTTTTCTATTGAGCTGGCTCTTCACATCAGGTGGCCAGAGCATTGGAACTTCAGCTTCAGTGTCAGTCCTTCCAGTGAATAGTCAGGATTGATTTCCTTTAGGATTGACCTATGCCTACAATCACTGTGTTAGCATTTCTGCCCATCACTTTCCCACTTATTCTCAAGGTCTAGGTCAAAAACCACTGTCCTCAATTAAGCTTTTCCTAGGCTTCCACTCTTATTCTTACCCACAGGAGAATGAATGATCCCCTCTTCACCTATCCTCCAGCACTTTGATATTCTTCAGCCCAACTTTGTCATTACACCTTTGGTTTCCTCTAAAACAACATGGACTATAGCACAGACCAGATACCTCACAAGCTGCATAAAATTATTTAATAAACTCTGTACAAACTTCCTCCAACTACATATAATATGTTTTTCTTCAAACCACCACGTTTAGCTCTTTCCTTTCATGTATGTTATCATTCTGCCCTTTTTGTTTTAGATAAGAGCCAATTCTATGAGGTTCTATGGACGTAAGAGTTTTGAAGTCTGTTAATAAAGTGATGAACAGAGGCCACCTGAAAGAGGAAATGCAGGAGCCCCAGAAAGTAGGAAGCAGGAACCTGGCCTGAGAAGCTCACTCTTCTTTTTTTTTTTTTTTAAATAATTTATCTTTTATTTTTATAAAATGTTAAAAGTTACTTTCTATTTACATTATTAAAAAATATTGACTATATTCCCTATATTGTGTTGTACAATACAGCTTTGCAGCCTATCTTAGAGCCAACAGTTTGTGCCTCCCACTCCTCTTCCCCTGTGTTGTCCCTCCCCTGAGGCTGGTAACCACTAGGTTTCTCTCTATACCTGTGAGTCTGCTTTTTTGTTGTTGTTGTTCTTATATTGACTACTTTTGTTGTATCTTTTAGAGTCCACACATAAACACAGTATTTGCCTCTCTCTGACTTATTTCACTCAACACAATGCCCACATTTAGCACTTTTCTTTCATGTATGTTATCATTCTGCCCTTTCCGTTTTAGATAAGAGCCAGGCTACAAGAGTCTATGGACGTAAGAGTTTGACATCTGTTAATAAAGTGATGAATAGAAGCCAATTAAAAATGATTTAGGTATTTTAATACACAATATCAACAGTGCATTTATATATGTGTGTCAATCCCAATCTCCAGTTCATCCTCTCTCTCCTTCCCCCATGTTTGTTCTCTATGTCTGTTTCCCTGCTTTGCAAAGAAAATCATATGTACCATTTTTGTAGATTCTATGTGCCTGCCTTAATATAGCACAGGGAACTCTACTCGCTGCCCTATGGAAACCTAAAAGGAAAGGAAATCCAAAAAAGAGGGGATATGTGTATACATATACCCGATTCACTTTTGCTGTATGGTAGAGACTAACAGAACACTGTAAAGCAACTGTACTCCAATAAAATTAATTTAAAGGGTGATTTAGATCACTGTGCTGTCTCTCAAATTCTATTTCCTTATATGCAAAAGTAAGTAAAATATTTGCCCTGGGATTGTCATGAAGTTTATATTTTAAATGTTTTGGGGATAGTAATCAATACACTTTATTGTTTAGTCCATAAGTTGTGTTCAACTCTGCGACCTCATGGACTGTAGCCCATCAGGCTCCTCTGTCCATGGGATTTCCCAGGCCAGAATACTGGAGTGGGCTGCCATTTCCTACTCCATCACTCTTCTTTTAGTAAGAGGTTAATAAGTACATAAGACAAAGAGTGTAGGAAGTCCTGAGAATGACAAGATAGGACCCCAGTGGGGGCAAGTAGATAGGTCTTCAAAAAGCGTGGCATCCAGGGGATTAAAGAAAGGCTTTGGGAATTACTCCCCTCCTAGTTCAATAGCTGTGGAAAAACCCACGATTGCAAGCCAGCCAAGGCAGAATGGACCTGGTATCTTTAAATTCAAGAGCTATGAGAACTGGCCAACAGGGTTTGACAGAGCCAGATAAATGTATTAACTCCCACAAACACCAGACTTTCTGTCTTGTGCTCTGATTAACTGGATAGGGCTTGTTCCACAGAACCCCACACGTTATTAATAGCAGAGTTGACCATTTGCTTGGTCCATATGCTGTGATTTAGACAGAATGGAACATGACTATTGATCTAAGGTGATTTCAAAGATTTGGTCCAAAGGGAAAAATTCTATTGCCTCCTGGATTATGGCCTTGCAAGAGAATGGGACAAGCCTCTGTCCTGATGCCTTGGGTATCTTCGATATGCAGACCCCAGAACATCTCTCAGTTGATTCTCCAGTGCTGCCCCAGGATACTCTCACTCTGTGTCAATTACCTTTACACCTGGCAGATCCAGTTTTGAGATTAGCACTGCAACATTGTCCTTCTTTTGTTGGGGGGAGTGGGTGGGACCTCCTTCCAAGGTACACTGGCTGTGTATGTGGAATCTTTTCCTGGTCATAAAACATATTGGGAGTGTCAGCATTGGGAGAGTTCTTATTTTTCATGCAACATCTTTCTTGCAAGTTGGAACTACTGTCTTTGGATGGTGAAAGAGACAAGAGACAACTCCATTGCGTGTGGAAGTCGCTCAGTTGTGTCCGACCCCTTGCGACCCCATGGATTATACAGTCCATGGAATTTTCTAGGCCAGAATACTGGAGTGGGTAGCCTTTCCCTTCTCCAGGGGATCGTCCCAACCCAGGGATCAAACCCAGGTCTCCCACATTGCAGGCAGATTCTTTACCAGCTGAGCCATAGGGAAGCCCAAGAATACTGGAGCGAGTAGCCTATCCCTTCTCCAGGGGATCTTCCTGACCCAGGAATCGAACTGGGGTCTCCTGCATTGCAGACAGATTCTTTACCAACTGAGCCATCAGGGAAGCCCTTGGTTGGTGAAGAAGTCTGTAAATGGTCTCTATATCTTGTAGTTAAGGAGTTTTTCCAAGATAATTTAGAATTAAAACAGACAATCACAGTTTGATTTTCTGTGTGATCAGTTCAGTTCAGTTGCTCAGTTGTGTCCGACTCTTTGCGACCCCATGAATTGCAGCACCCCAGTCCTCCCTGTCCATCACCAACTCCTGGAGTTCACCCAGACTCACATCCATCGAGTGATGGTGGTCTTCAAAGAAAAGAGTATGTCTTTTCTATCTGCTCTAAAATTTATGATAGTCTGTGCTTATACCTCATAGTTTAGTTCAGTTCAGTTGCTCAGTCGTGTCTGACTCTTTGTAATGCCTTGCAGTGCAGCATGCTAGGCTTCCCTGTCCATCACCAACTCCTGGAGTTTACTCAAACTAATGTCCATTGAGCCGGTGATGCCATCCAGCTGTCTCATCCTCTGTTATTCCCTTCTCCTCCTGCCTTCAATCTTTACCCAAATGGGGGTCTTTTCCAATGAGTCAGTTCTTCTCATTAGGTGGCCAAAGTATTGGAGTTTCAGCTTCAGCATCAGTCCTTCCAATGAATATTCAGGACTGATTTCCTTTAGGATGGACGACTGGATTTCCTTGAAGTCCAAGGGACTCTCAAGAATCTCCTCCAATGCCACAGTTCAGAAGCATCAATTCTTTGGCGCTCAGCTTTCTTTATAGTCCAACTCTCACATCCGTCCATGACCACTGGAAAACCAACCTTGACTAGATGGACCTTGGTTGGCAAAGTAATGTCTCTGCTTTTTAATATGCTGTCTAGGTTGGTCAAAACTTTTCTTCCAAGGAGTAAGCGTCTTTTAATTTCATGGCCACAGTCACCATCTGCAGTGATTTTGGAGCCACCCAAAAATAAAGTCTGTTACTGTTTCCATTGTTTCCCCATCTATTTGTCATGAAGTGATGGGACCAGATGCCATGATCTTAGTTTTCTGAATGTTGAACTTTAAGCCAACTTTTTCACTCTTCTCTTTCACTCTCATCAAGAGACTCTTTAGTTCTTCTTCACTTTCTGCCATAAGCGTGGTATCATCTGCATGTCTGAGGTTATTGATATTTCTCCTGGCAATCTTGATTCCAGCTGTGCTTCATCCAGCCCAGTATTTCTTATAGCGTACTCTGCAAATAAGTTAAATAAGCAGGGTGACAATATATAGCCTTGATGTACTCCTTTCCTGATTTGGAACCAGTCTGTTGTTCCATGTCCAGTTCTAACTGTTGCTTCTTGACCTCATAGTGCTATAAATTTTTTCAGTACTATAATTAAAAATGAATTTAAAATAGTTTATCTAAGTTAATACTTTCCAGGTAGCTCAGTGGTCAAGAGCCTGCCTGCCAATGTAGGAGACACAAATTTGATCCCTGGGGAAGATTCCCTGGGAAAGGAAATGGCAACCCACTCCAGTATTCTTGCCTGGGAAATCCCATGGATGAGAAGCCTGGTAGGCTACAGTCCATGGGGTTGGAAAAAGTCAGACACCACTTAGCAACTAAACAGCAACAACAACAACAGCAATCTAACTAAATACATGCACATGGTTTAAAAACAACAGTCAGTATTTAGACATTTTGATTAAAAATTACAGATTGGTTAACCCATCTCTCCTTATCATTCCCCCCAGAACACACACACGCACAAATAATTTTCAATTTCTTTAACTGTTGTCTGGATTTTACTGTCACATTTTAAAACTGCAATATCTCCATCTTGATTCATTTCAACTTTAGCTAATATTTATTGTTGAGATTATTTACCTCTTACAAGTCCCACCCCCTTAACACTTCCCTTTGCCCCTTCTTCTGTTTCTTCCAGCGATATCACAATTTCTCAAATTAAATGTTTAGTTCACAATTGCATTACTATAGCTATATAAACACCACTGAGTCAAACTTTATAGTTTGATGTATTTTCTTTTTGTATAATAATACTTAATTTTCCTTCTCTATTTTTTTTGTAGTTTCTTGTGTATCTATTCAACTGCTCCATGAGACCTGTAAAATAGTATTAAATTATCCAAATACCTACCTCAGATATTTATTGATGTCGCATCTGCCCCCTGAAACTCACATGCAAACCTCCATTCCTGACTCTTCATTTCTTCTGTTCCAGATTTCATAAATTACTTTCTAGTCTTGAGTGAAGCTTCCATCTGGATTCTTCCCTTTGCTGTTTTCCTATGCTGGGTCCCTAATTTCCTGGGTCATACAACTTCCTTCTGTAGGTGTATATCATCATTTTCTAAAGCATATTCTCCAGTACATTTGTAAGAAAGGGCTCAGGGGTGATTATTTTCCTCAGCCCTGGTACATCTGAAAATATCTTTTGCTATCATACTTCCTTTGTAGTTAGGCTGAGTATAGAACTTTGGGCCTAAAGTTTTTTCTCAGATTTTGAAGATATTGATTAGTTAGCTTTTAATGTTGCAAATGAAAAGTGTGATGCCATGCCACTGATTTTATATATATCTCCATACATATACACATCAGTTCAGTTCAGTCACTCAGTCGTGTCTGATTCTGCGACCCCATGGATTGCAGCACGCCAGGCTTTCCTGTCCATCACCAACTCCTAGAGCTTACTCAAACTTATGTCCATAGAGTCAGACACATATGTATGTTCTGGCTATTTAAGTATTAAGAATCTTTATATTTATGTTTTTGGTCTTCTTTAATTTAAAAGTGTCTTGAAATAAATTTAAAAAAAAATTGTTACTCAGAGTGTTCTGTGGCATTTTGATTTTGGAAGCCCATGTCCTTTAGCCATAGAAAATTTTCTTGCTATTTCTATATCACTTTCCTCTACTCCATATTCTTTGCTCTCTTGTCCTAGAAATCTTATTATTGAAATTCTTGTTGATCTTCCAATTTTATCTTATCTCTACTGGATTACAACTCTTTGTCTTTTTGTTTCATTTTTCTGGGATTGTTCCTTTGATTTAGTTGTAATTGCATTTTTATTTGTGGGAATCTTTGTTTATTCACAGGAACTTGGTCTGTTATGAAAATATTGAGATGGATATTTTCCTATCCATCTCTCTAAGGATACTAATGTCTTTAATTTGAACTTTTCTTCTATTTCTTATATTGTGTTTTCCCCTGCAAGTTTATTTGTGTGGTTTGTTTTCATTACTGTCTTTAATGGTGTAGGCTTTATACAGATGTTTGATAGTCTGCGGCTTGCCATGCACATTTCTCTAATGGCTTTACTGATATATACTGCACATACCGTAGCATTCACCCATTTCAAGTGCACACGTCAATGTCTGTAGTGTAACCACAGAGTTGTGCAGCCATCACCACGGTAGGGCTTAGCAACTTCCATTACCCTCCAGAGAAACCTTGTACCATTATAGTCACTCTCCATTCACCCTCAGTAAATTTCTCCCCTCCCTGCTCCTGACCCAGCTCTAAGAAGTCACTAATTTACTTTCTATGTATTTGTCTATTTGGGGCATTTCATAAAAGTTGAATCATAAAATAGTCTTTTGTGACTGTCTTCTTTTATTTATGAAGTTTTCAAGATTCATGCAGTGTTGCTGCATGTATTAGAACTTCATTCCTTTGGTTGATGAATAATATTCCATTGTAAGAATATATCATACTTTGTTTATCCATGTCAGTTTATGGGCATTTGAGTGGTTTCCACTTTTTGATTACTATGAAGAAGCCTGATATGAACATTCCTGTGTAAGTTTTTATGTGGGCATGCCTTCATTTCTCTTGAGTTTGTATTTAGTAGTAGCATTGCTGGATCATATGATGTTTCTCATACCATGCATGGGGTTATCCAGACAAGAATGCTGAAGTGGTTTGCTATTCCCTTCTCCAGTGTACCACGTTTTGTCAGAATTCTCCACTACGACTCGTCTGTCTTGGGTGGCCTTACGTGGCATGGCTTATAGTTTCATTGCTTTGGGAATTTGGAAAACTCAGAAGTGGCCACAGGACTGGAAAAGGTCAGTTTTCATTCCAATGCCAAAGAATGGCAATGCCAAAGAATGTTCAAACTACTGCACAATTGCACTAATTTCACATGCTAGCAAAGTAATGCTCAAAATTCTTCAACCTAGGCTTCAATAGTATATGAACCAAGAAGTCCCAGATGTTCAAGTAAGATTTAGAAAAGGCAGAGGAACCAGAGATCAAATTGCCAACATCTGCTGGATCATAGAAAAAGGAAGATAATTCCAGAAAGACATCTACTTCTGCTTCATTGACTATGCTAAAGCCTTTGACTGTGTGAATCGCAACAAACTGAAAAATTCTTAAAGCTGTAGGAATACTAGACCACCTGACCTGCCTCCTGCAAAACCTATATGTAGGTCAAGAAGCAACACTTAGAACTGGACATGGAACAACAGATTGATTCCAAATTGGAAAAAGAGTGTGTCTAGGCTGTATATTGTCACCTTGCTCATTTAACTTCTATTCAGAGTACATCATGAGCATGTGAAAAGGCTGGCTGGATGAAGCACAAGCTGGAATAAAGACTGCCAGGAGAAATATCAATAACCTCAGATATGCAGATGACACCACGCTTATGGCAGAAAGCAAAGAGGAAAAAGAGCCTCTTGATGAAGTTGAAAGAGGAAAGTGAAAAAGCTGGCTTAAAACTCAACATTCAGAAAACAAAGATCATGGCATCTGGTCCCATCACTTCATGGCAAATAGGTGGGGAAACAGTGAGAGACTTTATTTTTGGGGGCTCCAACATCACTGCAGATGGTGACTGCAGCCATGAAATTAAAAGACACTTACTCCTCAGGAGAAAAGCTATGACAAATCTAGGCAACATATTAAAAATCAGAGACATTACCTTGCCAACAAAGGTCCATATAGTCAAAGCTGTGGTTTTCCCAGTAGTCATGTATGGATGTGAGAGTTGTACCATAAAGAAGGCTGAGTGCCAAAGGATTGATGCTTTTGAACTGTGCTGTTGGAGAAGACTCTTGAGAGTCCCTGGGACTGCAAGGAGATCAAACTGGTCAATCCTAAAGGAAATCAACCCTGAATACTCATTGGAAGGACTGATGCTGAAGCAGAATCTCCAGTTATTTGGCCATCTGGTACAAAGAGCCAACTCATTTGAAAAGACCCTGATGCTGGGAAAGATTGAAGGCAGGAGGAGAGGTGGACGACAGAGGACAAGATGGTTGGATAGTATTAGTGACTTAATGGGCATGAGTCTGAACAAGCCCTGGCAGATGGTGATGAACAGGGAAGCCTGGTGTGCTGCAGTCCATGGGGGTCATAAATAGTCAGAAAGGACTGAGCAACTGAACAATGATATTTCTATGTGTAATTTTTTAAGGAACTGCCAGAAAAGATTTCTGAAGTGCTGTGCCATTTTACATTCCTACCAGTAATGTATAAGGATTTCAATTTCTTTATATATCTGCTGTCAGTTGTTATTATTTGTTCTTTAATTAGAGCCATCTTAGTGGGTATGAAGTGGTAGCTTATGGTTTTGATTTGCATTTCTCTAAAGGTTAATGATACTTTCATGTGCTTCTTGAATAAGTGTATATCTTCTTTGGAGAAGTATCTCCAGATTCTCTGTCCATTTTTAATTATATTATTTGCCTTTTTATTGTTGAGGCATAAAAGTTTTTTAATGTATTTTGGATTTTTTTTTATTGGAATATAATTGCTTTGCAATGTTCTGATAGTTTCTGCTGCTCAATGAAGTGAACCAGCTATATGTATGCAAATCTCTTCTCCTTCTTGGATGGATGTAGGTCTCTTATCAGACACATGATTTGCAAGTTTTTTCTTGCATTCTGTGTTGTCTTTTCAGTTTTTTTGATGGTTTCTTCTCAAGCATAAAAGTTTAAAATTTTAATGAAGTCCAATTTATCTGTTTTTGTTTCTTTTATTGCTTGTGTTTTGTCTAATCCATGGTCATAAAGTTTTAATCCTATATTTTCATCTATAACTTTTATAGTTTTCAGTTCAGTTCAGTCACTCAGTCGTGTCTGACTCTTTGCAACCCCATGGACTGCAGCACGCCAGGCTTCCCTGTCCATCACCAACTCTTGGAGCTTGCTCAAACTCATGTCCATAGAGTTGGTGATGCCATCCAAACATCTCATCCTCTATCATCCCCTTTTCCTCCTACCTTCAATGTTTCCCGGCATCAGGGTCTTTTCTAGTAAGTTAGTTTTTCACATTAGGCGGCCAAAGTATTAGCGCTTCAGCTTCAGCATCATTACTTCCAATGAATATTCAGGACTAATTTCCTTTAGGATTGACTGGTTTGATCTCCTTGCAGTCCAAGGGACTCTCAAGAGTTCTTACATTTAAGTCCATGGTTAATTTTTAGTGGGTTTTTTTTTTTTTGGTATGAAAAAACAGTACAACTTCATTTTTCACATGTGGATATCCAATCAACTCAGTACCATATCCTGAAAAGACTTGTTCATTCATATCAAAAAGTGAAATACTAAAAGACTAATTGGAAGTGCTATGTGCATGAGAGGGGTTAATCAACAGGTAGGCTTTACTTTAAAGTTTTGGGGCAGTGAATTGGCCTTTTCCCTGAGTTTCCTAGATGAATAATATGCAACGATAGGTCACTCTGTCCTCAACACCACACCTTAATGCTTTCGGGTCCAGAACATCTCTTGTTCAATTCCTTCAAATAGTTTGTGGTCACTTAGAGAAAGGTGATGAGTAGGTGGTTAGGAAAATGTTGTCACTTGTCTGATGAGGGAAGGAAGAAGTTATCTGGGACGTTCAACCACTTCCAATGCAGACTTCCAACTTATCCCCCTGGTTTTAACCTTTTGCTATATCCACACTTTGGTGACTCCAAGTTCTGAGACTATGAGTTTCAATGCAGCAAATTGGCTCATTCCTCATCAGTGTTCCTTTCAGCAGACACTGCAGTGTTATCTTCTTCCTCTCTAAGTCACTTACCAGATATTTTTCTCTTTATCATCTGAAAGTATTGAAATCCTCTTGTCTGTTGATGATTCATCTCCCTCCCTTGCTTTGTTCATTCATCATTTTAATGGTGTTCAGGAGCAAAAGAGATAACCATGTGATAAGCATACCACATTTAGCAGGAAAAGTCTCTTCAGTTCCTGCTGTGCATGGCTTTCAAAGCAGTTTCATTTAAAATCAGAATATAGCTCATTTCAGTAGGATAATCTAATTTAGCAAATGTAAATTTACATTTAGACAGTGACAGAGTAATCTTTCTAAATAGTCCATATTAGATGCCATCCCATTGGCAATTGTAACACCCCTCAATGGCAGTGTTATATTTCCTTGTTTCACCATTGAGTTCCCAGAGTTTAGCACAATATTTAATGCATAGGGAGTCTCAATAAATGCTTTGTAATCGGATGGACATATTAATGAGCAACCACATGATACTGTTCAAAAGTTTTCAACTACCATGAGTAGCTTACTCTTAGACGGCAATTTTTTTTAGCACTTACAACTCTGATTTTGATTGACTTTCACATCTTGACCTGGGGGAGTAGATGAAGTGTATTAATTTCTTAACTTTAGTTCCAAAGTTGAACTGTATTTTGCTCATATGCAAGTCAGCACTGACTGATGAGTTATAATAATTTACTTCCAGTTCAAAGAAATCTGACTTCAAAACAGGTTAAACTTACTCTTAAATCAATTTCCCCACTTTCTTCCTCCCACTAATTCCAGAAGACAAAGTGTCATTGTTTGCCAACATGACTTAAATAGAATTAATAAATCCAGTTCACTTTGATGATTAGAAAAGATAATTAAATTTATAATAGGATTCTAGTATATATTATCATACTGTTTAAAAATTATCTTTTTAAGCCTAAGAGATAAAATGAATATTCTTTTTGAGTGAGCTTTGGTTTCATTTCATTATGAAAATTCTGAAGAGATACAAAACACCTAGAGACATTTGTTTTGAGTCTAATATTTTTCTCGTATAAAGTCATTAAGATATGATAGATGAATAAAATATATTATTTGAAGTTGAAGAAGCAAGAGTAAAATAGACAGAGAATATTATAATATTATATGGTTATAATTTGATATGATTTTACTCACCATTTTTACTACACCTAAATATAATATATTAGTAAACTCTGGAAATGAAAAATGCAAATAGGAGTTTTTAGTGATTTGGCTTCTCAAACTGTTTAGCTTGCTGAGGAAGTTGCAGATAAATTTTAGATACAGCCCATCTAAATTGTTCCATTGGTCTCAAACCATTGCTTGTATCTTGGATTTCTGCCTAGCAATTTCTTTAGGATTGCTGGAAGATGTTGTTGCTTGTCTTTTCAAGCATAGTTGAGACACAATCAAGAAAAGAGCATGTTTCCATTATTCTGAAAAAATACAGAAGCAAAGTGGGAAGAAGTTGTTTGATATCTGTCAAGCTGTGATTGACAGTTAAACCTGTTTTGTTTTTGTTTGGAGGCTTAAATGTCTTAAAAAATTTTTTTATTATTATTATTTTTTTACTTTACAATATTGTATTGGTTTTGCCATACATCAACATGCATCTGCCACGGGTGTACACGTGTTCCCCATCCTGAACCCCCCTCCCACCTCCCTCCCCATACCATCCCTCTGGGTCATCCCAGTGCACCAGCCCCAAGCTTCCTGTATCCTGCATCAAACCTGGACTGGCGATTCATTTCTTATATGATATTATACATGTTTTAATGGCATTCTCCCAAATCATCCCCCACTCCCTCTCCCACAGAGTCCAAAAGACTGTTCTATACCTCTGTGTCTCTTTTGCTGTCTCACATATAGGGACTTATTGTTTTTCTTCATTATCATTAATTAGGTATTTAAAAATTATATGAACATATTTTTTTTGAATCTCAAATAATAACAATTTGAAAAGTCATTTACTTATATTATGATTACATAAATATGTTTCTGGTAGTAACAAATGCTGGAGATACAGAGAAGTAAAAATAAATATTATTGTCATTGTATTTTTCTAAAGAGAACATTTCACTAATCCCAGCCTGATGAGTTCACTTTTAACTTTGTTCTAGAGTGTTTTATTTCTGCATCAGACTCAATTGTTGATGTTCCTTGAATTTCACATCCTACTGTTTTTTAGAATCATTTGGCTATAGACTGAATGTATGCCCCTCAAATTCATATGTTGAAATCTAATCCACAGTATGATGGCACTTGAAACTGGGAACTTTGGGAGGTGATAAGCTGATGAAGGTGATAAGCCCTCATGAATGGAATTAGTGTACTTATAAAAGGGACCCAGAGAGCTCCCTCACCCCTTCTGCAACATGAGGCTACAGGAAGAAGTGGCCAGATAACCAGGAAGTGGGTTCATCAGTCACTGAATCTGCTGGCACCTTGGTCTTAGACTTGGCCTCCAGAACTGTGAGAAATAAATGTCTGTTATTTGTAAACAATCCAGTCAATGGAATTCTGTTATAGCAGCCCAAACTAAGGCACATTTTATATTTGATTGGTTTGCCTGTTTATTTATTTATTTTTTTAAACTTCTTTTGGGGTGAATTTTATTTATTTTTTTAAAATTTAAATTTATTTATTTTAATTAGAGGCTAATTACTTTACAATATTGTATTGGTTTTGCCATACATCAACAAAATCCGCCATGGGTGTACACGTGTTCCCAATCCTGAAACCCCCTCCCACCTCCCTCCCCATGCCATCCCTCTGGGTCATCCCAGTGCACCAGCCCCAAGCTTCCTGTATCCTGCATCGAACCTGGACTGGCAATTCATTTCTTATATGATATTATACATGTTTCAATGCCATTCTCCCAAATTATCCCCTACCCCCTCTCCCACAGAGTCCAGAAGACTGTTCTGTACATCTGTGTCTCTTTTGCTGTCTTGCATACAGGGTTATCATTACCATCTTTTTAAATTTTGGAAAACTCAGCAGTGGCCACAGGACTGGAAAAGGTCAGTTTTCATTCCAATCCCTAAGAAAGGCAATGCCAAAGAAGGCTCAAAATACTGCACATTTGCACTCATCTCACATACTAGTAAAGTAATGCTCAAAATTCTCCAAGCCAGGCTTCAGCAATATGTGAACCATGAACTTCCTGATGTTCAAGCTGGTTTTAGAAAAGGCAGAGGAACCAGAGATCCAATTGCCAACATCTGCTGGATCATGGAAAAAGCAAGAGAGCTCCAGAAAAACATCTATTTCTGCTTAATGACTATGCCAAAGCCTTTGACTGTGTGGATGACAATAAACTGTGGAAAATTCTGAAAGAGATGGGAATACCAGACCACCTGACCTACCTCTTGAGAAATCTGTATGCAGGTCAGGAAGCAACAGTTAGAACTGGACATGGCACAACAGACTGGTTCCACATAGGAAAAGGAGTACGTGAAGGCTGTATATTGTCACCCTGCTTATTAAACTTATATGCAGAGTACATCATGAGAAACGCTGGACTGGAAGAAACACAAGCTGGAATCAAGATTCCTGGGAGAAATATCAATAACCTCAGATATGCAGATGACACCACCCTTATGGCAGAAAGTGAAGAGGAACTAAAGAGCCTCTTGATGAAAGTGAAAGTGGAGAGTGAAAAAGTTGGCTTAAAGCTCAACATTCAGAAAACGAAGATCATGGCATCCGGTCCCATCACTTCATGGGAAATAGATGGGGAAACAGTGGAAACAGTGTCAGACTTTATTTTGGCGGGCTCCAAAATCACTACAGATGGTGACTGCAGCCATGAAATTAAAAGACGCTTACTCCTTGGAAGGAAAGTTATGTCCAACCTAGATAGCATATTCAAAAGCAGAGACATTACTTTGTCAACAAAGTTTCGCCTAGTCAAGGCTATGGTTTTTCCTGTGGTCATGTATGGATGTTAGAGTTGGACTGTGAAGAAGGCTGAGCACCGAAGAATTGATGCCTTTGAACTATGGTGTTGGAGAAGACTCTTGAGAGTCCCCTGGACTGCAAGGAGATCCAACCAGTCCATTCTGAAGGAGATCAGCCCTGGGATTTCTTTGAAAGGAATAATGCTGAAGCTGAAACTCCAGTACTTTGGCCACCTCATGCGAAGAGTTGACTCACTAGAAAAGACTCTGATGCTGGGAGGATTGAGGGCAGGAGGAGAAGGGGACAGCAGAGAATGAGATGGCTGGATGGCATCACTGACTCGATGGACGTGAGTCCCAGTGAACTCCGGGAGTTAGTGATGGACAGGGAGGCCTGGTGTGCTGTGATTCATGGGGTTGCAAAGAGTCGGACACAACTGAGCGACTGAACTGAACTGATACTGTATTGGTGTTTTTCTTTCTGGCTTACTTCACTCTGTATAATTGGCTCCAGTTTCATCCACCTCATTAGAACTGATTCAAATGAATTCTTTTTAATGGCTGAGGAACACTCCATTGTGTATATGTACCATGGCTTTCTTATCCATTCGTCTGCTGATGGATATCTAGGTTGCTTCCATGTCCTGGCTATTATAAACAGTGCTGCGATGAACATTGGGGTACACGTGTCTCTTTCAGTTCTGGTTTCCTTGGTGTGTATGCCCAGCAGTGGGATTGCTGAGTCATAAGACAGTTCTATTTCCAGTTTTTTAAGGAATCTCCACACTGTTCTCCATAGTGGCTGTACTAGTTTGCATTCCCACCAACAGTGTAAGAGGGTTCCCTTTTCTTCACACCCTCTCCAGCATATATTGTTTGTAGACTTTTGGATCACAGCTATTCTGATTGGCGTGAAATGGTACCTCATTGTGGTTTTAATTTGCATTTCTCTGATAATGAGTGATGTTGAACATCTTTTCATGTGTTTGTTAGCCATCTGTATGTCTTCTTTGGAGAAATGTCTATTTAGTACTTTGGCCCATTTTTTGATTGGGTCATTTATTTTTCTGGAATTGAGCTGCAGGAGTTGCTTGTATATTTTTGAGATTAGTTGTTTGTCAGTTGCTTCATTTGCTATTATTTTCTCCCATTCTGAAGACTGTCTTTTCACCTTGCTTATAGTTTCTTTTATTGTGCAGAAGCTTTTAATTTTAATTAGATCCCATTTGTTTATTTTTGCTTTTATTTCCAATATTCTGGGAGGTGGGTCATAGAGGATCCTGCTGTGATGTATGTCGGAGAGTGTTTTGCCTATGTTCTCCTCTAAGAGTTTTATAGTTTCTGGTCTTATGTTTAGATCTTTAATCCATTTTGAGTTTATTTTTGTGTATGGTGTTAGAAAGTGTTCTAGTTTCATTCTTTTACAAGTGGTTGACCAGTTTTCCCAGCACCACTTGTTAAAGAGATTGTCTTTTCTCCATTGTATATTCTTGTTTCCTTTGTCAAAGATAAGATATCCATAGGTGCGTGGGTTTATCTCTGGACTTTCTACAGAAATATAGATCAATGGAACAAAATGGTTTGCCTGTTTAAATAGCAATGGATGCTAGACTTTCTCGGAGAAGGCAATGGCAACCCACTCCAGTACTCTTGCCTGGAAAATCCCATGGATGGAGGAGCCTGGTAGGCTGAAGTCCATGGGGTTGCGAAGAGTCGGACATGACTGAGCGACTTCACTTTCACTTTTCACTGTCATGCATTGAAGGAAATGGCAACCCACTCCAGTGTTCTTGCTTGGAGAATCCCAGGGATGGGGGATCCTGGTGGGCTGCCGTCTATGGGGTCACACAGAGTCAGACACAACTAAAGCAACTTAGCAGCAGCAGCAAGACTTTCTGAATTCTTGCATGTCCAAAATTGTCTTAATTTTCTGTGACCATTTGATCAATATTTGACTGGGTACAAAATCCTAAATCCAAACTTTAGAACTTATAAACCATTATAGTCTTGCTGGAAATGAAATGTCTGATATTAGCTAGTTATTTTTCTCTTTATCTAAGAGTTCTAAAATTTCTTGAATATGTGTCTAGATGTGTTTTTTAAAGTTATTATTATTGTCACTTAATAGGGTCTTTCAAATCTTTCTTCAGCTCAGTACATTTCTGCTCTTGTTTCTCAATTTTATCTTTCCTTTTATTTATCTTGTTTGCTTCTTTTGGAACTCAAATTAGGTGGCTGTTGGATTTCCTAAATATATCTTCCACATCTCTCAACTTATCTACTACTTTTAAAATAGACAGTGGAAAATAAATGTTAAGAACAAGGTCTTGGAGTCAAATTCCCTGGATTAGAATTTCAGTTCTATCACCTCATTAGCTGTGTGACTTTGGGTATGCTACTTAACTTCTCTCTGTATATAATAATAGTTCTCATTTCAGAGAGTTGTTATGAAAATTAACTATGTTATTATAACTAAAGCACTTACAGCAGTCTGGCACATTAAGTGCTCATATTTCCTCATTGATTTTTTGCTTAAATATTCTAAAGAGTTCCTCAAATTTACCTTCCATACCATCAACTTTCCTAGATGTCTAATTCATTTTTCAGACTTTTTTTTTTTAATCTGGGCAATGGTAATTTTAATTGCAATAAAGTCTCTTCTGTTTTCTGATTGCTCTATTTTCATAGCAGCCTGTTCTCATTTTTTGGCTGCAAAATGTTCTAACTTCTAATATTGTTTTTATATGTAAGTTCTTTTTTAAAAAAATTATTGAAATATAGTTAATTTGCAATGTTGTGTTAGTTTCAGGTATACAGAAAAGCGATTCAGTTATACATACACACATATGTATATATGCATATTTTCTTTTTCAGATTCTTTCCCTTTATATATTATTATCAAGGGATTAAATCTGATAGAGTGTCTGAAGAATTATGGACAGAGGCTCGTGACATTGTACAGGAGGCAGGGCTCAAGACCATCCTCAAGAAAAAGAAATGCTAAAAGGCAAGGGTTGTCTGAGGAGGCCTTACAAATAGCTATGAAAAGAAGAGAAGTGAAAGGCAAAGGAGAAAAGGAAAGATATACCCATTTGAATGCAGAGTTCCAGAGAATACCAAGGAGAGATAAGAAAGCCTTCCTCAGTGATCAGTGCAAAGAAATAGAGAAAAACAATAGAATGGGAAAGACTAGAGATCTCTTTAAGAAAATTAAAGATACCAAGGGAACATTTCATGCAAAGATGGGCTTGATAAAGGACAGAAATGGTATGGACCTAACAGAAACAGAAGATATTAAGAAGAGGTGGCAAGAATACACAGAAGAACTATCCAAAAAAGATCTTCATGACCCAGATAATCACAATGATGTATTCACTCATCTAGAGCCAGACATCCTGGAATGTGAGGTCAAGTGGGCCTTAGGAAGTATGGTTGAGCTATTTCAAATGCTAAAAGATGATGCTGTGAAAGTGCTGCACTCAATATGCCATCAAATTTGGAAAACTCAGCACTGGCTACAGGACTGGAGAAGGTCAGTGTTCATTCCAATGCCAAAGAATGTTCAAACTACTGCACAGTTGCACTCATCTCACACGCTAGCAAAGTAATGCTCAAAATTCTAAAAGCCAAGGCTTCAACAGTACGTGAACCATGAACTTCCAGATGTTCAAGATGGATTTAGAAAAGACAGAGGAACCAGAGATCAAATTGACAACATCCGCTGGATCATCGTAAAAACAAGAGAGTTCCAGAAAACATCTATTTCTGCTTTATTAACTACAGCAAAGACTTTGACTGTGTTGATCACAACCAATTGTGGAAAATCCTTCAAGAGATGGGACTACCACACCACCTGACCTGCCTCGTGACAAATTTGTATGCAGGTCAAGAAGCAACACTTAGAACTGGACATGGAACAACAGACTGGTTCCAAATTGGGAAAGAAGTATGTCAAGGCTGTATATTGTCACCCTGTTTATTTAACTTATATGTAGAATACATCATGGGGAGAAGGCAATGGCACCCCACTCCAGTACTGTTGCCTGGAAAATCCCATGGATGGAGGAGCCTGGTAGGCTGCAGTCCATGGGGTCGCACAGAGTCGGACACGACTGAAGTGACTTAGCAGCAGCAGCAGAATACATCATGAGAAATGCTGGGCTCGATGAAGCACAAACTGGAATCAAGATTCCTGGGAGAAATATCAATAACCTCAGATATGCAGATGACATCACCCTTAAGGCAGAAAGCGAAGAAGAACTAAAGAGCCTCTTGATAAAAGTGAAAGTGGAGAGTGAAAAAGTTGGCTTAAAGCTCAACGTTCAGAAAACTAAGATCATGGCATCTGGTCCCATCACTTCATAGCAAATAGATGGGGAAACAATGGAAACAGTGAGAGACTTTATTTTGGGGGGCTCCAAAATCACTGCAGATGGTGCCTGCAGCCATGAAATTAAAAGATGGTTACTCCTTGGAAGGAAAGCTATGACCAACCTAGACAGCATATTAAAAATCAGAGACATTACTTTGCCAACGAAGATCCATCTAGTCAAATCTATGAGTTTTCCAGTAGTTATGTATGGATGTGAAAGTTGGACTATAAAGAAAGCTGAGTGCCAAAGAATTGATGTTTCTGAACTGTGGTGTTGGAGGAGACTCTTGAGAGTCTCTTGGACTGCAAGGAGATCCAACCAGTCAATCCTAAAGGAAATCAGTCCTGAATATTCATTGAAAGGACTGATGCTGAAGGTGAAACTCCAATACTTTGGCCACCTGATTTGAAGAACTAACTCATTGGAAAAGACCCTGATGCTGGGAAAAGTTGAAAGCAGGAGAAGAAGTGGCTGACAGAGGATGAGATTGTTGGATGGCATCACTGACTCAATGGACATGAGTTTGAGTAGACTCCGGGAGTTGGTGATGGACAAAGAGGCCTGGCGTGCTGCAGTCCATGGGGTTGCAAAGAGTCGGACACAACTGAGCTACTGAACTGAACTGAATAACTGATACATAATTACAAGGTATTAAACCTAGTTTCTTGTGTTATGCAGTAGGTCCTTGTTGGTTATCTATTTTATATATCTTTTAATCCCCAATAAATTCTAGGTTCTTGTTTGTTTACCAGGTTATATCCTTTTCCCTAGAGTAAGTATTTCTTTTGTTTATCTTGTCTTTCTCTTCCATGTTATTGATTTTCCTTGAATGCTTAGTAATCTTTGATTTCCTTTTTATGTTTATGAATATTGATCAGTACACATACTGAGTTTGGTTTTCTTTGTAGCTGTGTTCAGTCTGGCTTTATATCAGTCAGAGTACAAATAGGAAAATAGAAACCACACTAGGTATTTCAAGCATTAATACAGATCAAAATTTTAAAACAGAGATTCTATAAGATTGTTGGAAATTGTGGAGATGCAAAAGATGGCAAGATCAAGTTACTCAAAGACAAATATAGGAGGCTGCTACCATCTCTGTGCTGAAGAGGAAAAACTACCTAAAAGCCAGATCAGCTCTTGTTATTGAAGCCCATATTCCTGAGTAGGAATCCGGTAATTTGATCTAAGTGGTTGGGTCTGGGGTCTACAGATTTAAATGACTTCAGGAAAATGGCAAGTTCCCTACAAAAGATGAAGCAGGTGGACCAGTGGGTATGAAATAGCAAGGGTGGTACTGTAGCTAGCTGGACAATGCACACGTGGCCAAAAAAATATTTGCATATAACTTTTACAAAATATTTTGCTGTCTAACATGATTTTGTTGTTATTTGTGGAGTTGAATGTTAGTAAATTATATCCTACTTTATCATTTTATTATAATCATATGTATGTGTATATATATATAATCACATATCACAGCATGTTTTGGGTCATATTGTTCTAAACAGTCAGTTGTTTTTTATTCAGTGCTTTTGAAGGTATAGGAAAATGATTCTGTTTCTTTAAATACTTTGTAGACTGTTTTTTGTAGCTGTGACAAACATGAGCTGAAGTAGCATGATTTGGATGCTTTCCAGACATGAATATCACTTTTCAAACCATAAAAGGAGTGATAGGATTCTTGGCAAATGGACTAGAACTGACTGAACATTGGAAGAACTGGCTTTATGCTGACTGACGCAGTGGGACAAGGAAACAACGGACAGCAAAGCAGACCTGTTGTATGATTGCTTGAGTTTTCCCACATACTATTATGTTTATGGGGTAAAAGCTCATACCAAGACCAAGCAATTATCTTCAATCCTAGGAGAAAAGAACTAAGAAGTTTTCATGTCAAATGCATGCCAGGCACTGTGCGTGTGTCATTTTTGTTTTTCTCAAATCAACCTCATAAGGCAGGCATGTTAGCCCATGTTGCTATTTTTCAGTAGGTCAGTTAAGTTGTGTCTAACTCTTTGTAACCCCATGGACTGCAGCACACCAGGCTTCTCTGTCCTTCACTGTCTCCCAGAGCTTGCTCAGACTCATGTCCATTGAGTCGGTGATGCCATCCAACCATCTCATCCTCTGTCATCCCCTTCTCCTCCTGCCCTCAATCTTTCCCAGCATCAGGGTCTCTTCCAGTGAGTTGGCTCTCTGATGGCACATGGCAATCTGAGGCTTAGAGAATTTAAGTCCCTTGACCAGTCAAATTATCCAAACTAGGAAGTGGCAGTTGTGCTATTCAAACATAAATCTGTTTGATTTCAATACCCAGGTTCTTTCATCTATACCATATCCTCTCTTTATGAAGTCAGAATTTGCTGAGACATTTCAGAAGACCTTGGGGAAAGTTCTCAACAAAGGAGTATTTTTGAGAGCTTTCATTTCCTCCCCTAACAATATGTTGAAAAAAAAGGTTGCAAGTTTTAGACATTTTACTGGTTCGTTTGCGAACAGCACAGTAAACGGGTAGAATTATTCCAACTTCACCTCCACTTAGATATCTATTGAGCCATCAGGCATTGAAGATCGCTGGCAGTGTTTGCTCTGTTCCGCAAATAGAGCAGTGATGACTCAAACACACAGAGTTGGAATTAAACCTGGTTGCTCACACATGCACCCTGAGCTGTGGTCCCCAGTGATTTACTGCATTTCTGAATGTTGACAGTGAGCCACGTCTAAAATCCCAGCTGGGAATAGAAGGGGACTGAGAAACCAGATACCACTCACTACTTCCAGAAACCTCGCGGCAGCACAATGGAAAAACCAGAGTAGGCCTTCAATAGGCAGCTGAAAGATTAAAGTCTGGGTTGGCAGAATGAACCTATGTGAAATGTCATTGATCAAGGGGCAATTGATTCTGTGACTTGCGATAAATGAGAGGCCCCTGGAAGCCTGGCACTTTTGAATGGTGTCTGGCTGTATTCATTCCTGTTTAAGAGCAACATGCTAATATGTTTATGAGCATATAATGGGCACTGCTAATACCACTAATTGCCACTTAATGTTAATCTCGGGTTTTAGTCTTTCTGTGTGCTCTATGATCCCTTAATTGGTTAATTAGACCAGCACTAGTTGTGGAGGAAGCAAGAGTGCTGCTGCCTGCATCTACTCATAAAAGACTGAAAATCAATGACCACTGCCCTAGGAAGACCACAGCTTGATTTTTTCCTTTGCCACATCTTGTCTTGAAATAGTTGTACCAGGAAAGCCCTTCATAGTTGTTGCCTGAGTGCTAAGTTGCTTCAGTCGTGTCTGACTCTTTGCAAATCTATGGACTGTAGCCTGCCAGGCTCCTCTGTCCATGGGATTCTCCAGACAAGAATACTGGAGTGGATTGCCAAGCTCTTCTCCAGGGGATCTTCCTAATCCAGGGATTGAACCCTGGTCTCTTATGTCTCCTGCATTGGCAGGCATGTTCTTTACCACTAGTGCCACCTGGGAATCCCAATCACAGTTGTTAATATTTACTAAAAAGATCCTAAATGGCTTCCCAGCAACCTCTCTAATCCTGTGGTCCCCAAACTTTGACCTGCATCAGAACCAATAGATTGTGGAGTTGACTGTTCATCAAATCTAGGGTGAAGCCCCCAAATGTGCATTTCTAGTAAGTCTCTAGATAATGCTGATACTACTATACACTTTGACCACTCTTGTTCTTACTGGATATGCCAAAGCCACCATAAAACACATGTCTTGGGCAATATTCAAAGACCTGGCCTTTCAGAAGCCCAGCACAGAGATTCAAGTCTTTGTGAAAAGAATCACTGAGGAAAAAGCCAAATTCTGGTTTTTACCTTAAGTGGGGGAAGGCCACAGTGACTCTTTAATTTAGTGGTTCTCAAAGTGTGGTTCCCCAACCAGAATTATCAACATCACCTGGGAGCTCGTTACGAAAGCAGAATCTCAGGCCCTACCCAGACTGACTGGCTGTGACATTCTGCAGGTGGAGTCCAGCAATCTGTGTACTTTTGTTACTGAGTCCAAGCTCACTCTGCTCACCACATGACAGACCAATGAATCTGAGAAATGAGGTGTTGAGGCAAGGAATACAACTTTATTTGAAAAACTGGCCGACCAAGAATGATGCAGACTAATGTCGCAGAGAAACCCTCTTGTTGGGGTCTGGATGCCAGGTTCTTTTATAGAGTCAGAGAGAGAGAGAGACGAAATGAGGAACTAAATTCAAAAGGCAGAATAGAGAGGGAGAGGCAGTGAGAAAGTAAAGTGAAAGGGTCTTCAGTCTTGCTGAACATCTGTCTTTAGGAAAGGCCAGACTTTGGAAGGGGTGTGTTAATCTCTTCTTTTTGTTGTAGCTATTTGCAGGTGGGCAGGGCCAGATTCTCTCTCTATGAGCTATTTACAGGCACTTTAGTTTACAGTCAGGCAGAGGAGCAGGGTCCTCTGAGGCAGGCTATTATTTTTGATATAATAACAAAAGCAATGAAAAGCAAGTCAAAGAAACAGTTTCCCACATGGAGTCAGAATTGGCTTTTTTTCTGCAACTCTTTCACGTATCCACCACCATGGGCAAGTTCCAGCACCACAAAGATTCTTGTTTGTCCTTTTAAAAACATACCCACCTTCCTCCCACACAGCCCCCACCTTCCTGTCCCTAACCCTTGGCTACCACTAATCTGTTTTCCATTTCTAAAACTTTGTCATTTCAAAAATGTTACATCAATGGAATTATGCTGGCCTTTTGAGATTCACTTTTTCCACTCAACATAATTCCCTGGAGATTCATCCAAATTGTGTGTATCAACAGCTTGTTCTTTTTTATTGCTGAGTAATTTTTATGGTACTTGTGTACCACAGTTCATTCCTGGTGAAGGTCCTCTAGATTGATTTTGGTTTTTGACTATTACAAAAAAAGTGGCTGTTGAATATTCATGTACTGGCTTTTGTGTTAAGCATATGTTTTAATTGCTCTGGGGATAAATATCCAAGAATTCAATTACCAGGTGGTATGTAGTTTCATTACTTTATTGACAAAGGTCTGTATTGTCAGAGCTATGGTTTCTCCAGTAGTCATACCAAACCACCTGACCTGCCTCCTGAAAAATCTGTACTCAGGTCAGAAAGCAACAGTTAGAACTGGATATGGTACAACAGACTGGTTCCAAATCAGGAAAGAAGTACGTCAAGGCTGTACATTGTCACCCTGTTTATTTAACTTATATGGAGAGTACTTATCATGAGAAATGCTGGGCTGGATGAAGCACAAGCTGGAATCAAGATTGCCGGGAGAAATATCAATAACCTCAGATATGCAGATGACACCACCCTTATGGCAGAAAGGGAAGAAGAACTAAAGAGCCTCCTAATGAAGCGAAAGAGGAGAGTGAAAAAGTTGGCTTAAAACTCAACATCCAGAAAACTAAAATCATGACATCTGGTCCCATCAATTCATGGCAAATAGATGGGGAAGCAATGGAAATAGTGACAGACTATACTTTTGGGCTCCAAAATCACTGCAGATGGTGACTGCAGCCATGAAATTAAAAGACACTTGCTCCTTGGAAGAAAAGCTATGACCAACCTGCTGCTGCTGCTGCTGCTAAGTGGCTTCAGTCGTGTCCGACTCTGTGCAACCCCATAGATGGCAGCCCACCAGGCTCCCCCGTCCCTGGGATTCTCTAGGCAAGAACACTGGAGTGGGTTGCCATTTCCTTCTCCAATGCATGAAAGTGAAAAGTGAAAGTGACGTCGCTTAGTCGTGTCCGACTCTTAGTGACCCCATGGACTGCAGCCCACCAGGCTCCTCCGTCCATGGGGTTTTCCAGGCAAGAGTACTGGAGTGGGGTGCCATCTCCTTCTCTGATGACCAACCTAGACAACATATTAAAAAGCAGAGACATTACTTTGCCAACAAAAGTCTGTTTAGTCAAAGCTATGGTTTTTCTAGTAGTCATGTATGGATGTGAGTGTTGGACTTTTATGAAAGCTGAGTGCCAAAGAATTGATGCTTCTGAACTGTGGTGTTGGAGAAGAATCTTGAGAGTCCCTTGGACTGCAAGATCAAACCAGTCAATCTTAAAGGAAACCAATCATGAACATTCATTGGAAGGACTGATGCTGAAGGTGAAACTCCAATACTTTGGCCACCTGATGTGAAGAACTGACTCATTGGAAAAGACCCTGATGCTGGGAAAGATTGAAGGCAAGAGAAGAAGGGGACAACAGAGGATGAGATGGTTGGATGGCATCACTAATTTGATGGATGATTTTGAGTAAGCTCCAGGAGTTGGTGATGGACAGGGAAGCCTGGCGTGCTGCTGTCCATGGGGTTGTAAAGAGTCGGACACAACTGAGCGACTGATCTGAACTGGTGTATGGATGAGCAAGTTGGAACATAAAGAAAGCTGAACGCTGAGGAATTAATGCTTTTGAACTGTGGTGTTGGAGAAGACTCTTGGGAGTCCCTTGGACAGCAAGGAGATCAAACCAGTCAATCCTAAAGGAAACCAATCATGAATATTCATTGAAAGGACTGATGCCGAAGCTGAAGTTCCAATACTTTAGCCATTTGATATGAACTGACTCACTGGAAAAGACCCTGATGGTGGGAAAGATCGAAAACATGAGGAGAAGGGGATGACAGAGGATGAGATGGTTGGATGGCATCAGCAACCCAATGGACATGAGCTTGACCAAGCTCCAGGAGTTGGTGATGGACAGGGAGGCCTGGAGTGCTGCAGTCCATGGAGTTGCAAAGAGTCGGACATGACTGAGCAACTGAACTGATGTAGTTTCACGTTTAATTTTAAAAGAAACTGAAGCTATTTTCCAAACTGGCTGAACCATTTAGATACAGCACTGTGGATATCTACAACAAAGTATGAATAATCCTGCTTCTGCATCTTTGCCAGCATTTGGTGTTGGTATAGTTTTTTCTTTTTTTAAGCATTTTGATAGTGTTACAGAGAAGAACACATTCTGACTCTATGTTGGAACTGTTTCTTTGGATTTGCTTTTTGTTGCTGTTGTTGTTATAATCAGACATAACAGTCTGCCTCAGAGGACCTTGTCCCTCTGCCTGATGGTTAGATTGAAGTGCCTTTGTTCAGCTCATAGAGAGATAATCTGCACCCCCCCCCCCCGCCCCCCGCCACACACACTTACCTTTGAATGTGCAAGAAAGAAGAGATTAATATATCCCTTTCCTGATGCTGGTCATTCCTGGGACATTTTGCAAGGCTGATGGCCCTTATTTGCTTCCTCACTGCCTCTCCCTCTCTATTCTGCCTTTTGACTAGTTCCTTGTCACCTCTCTCTGGTTCTATAAAAGAATCTGGCATCTAGAGCACCACAAGATGGCTGTTTTCAGTCATTAGTCTGCCATCTTCTCAGTCAGAATACAATCGTATTCCTTGCCTCAGTACCTTGTCTCTAGGTTCATTGGCCTGTCATGTGGTGAGCAAAGTGAGCTTGTACCTTGTAACAATCAGTTCAGTTCAGTTGCTCAGTTGTGTCCGACTCTTTGAGACCCCATGGACTGCAGCATGCCAGGCGTCTCTGTCCATCACCAACTCGTAACTATTCCCTGTCCATCACGAACTCATACCAACTCATTCCTTCATAACAATAGGTGTGTAGTAATATCTCACTGAGATTTTAATTCACATTTTTCTAAAGACTAATGATATTGACCACCTTTTCATGTACTTCTTTTCTATTTGTATATCCTCCTCAGTGAAATGACAGCTCATGAGATTTTTTTTTCCATTTTCTAATTGCATTATTTTGGTGTTGTTGAAGTCTTACTACTAAGTTTTGAAAATGCTTTCTATATTCTAGATACTAATCCTTTCTTGGACATGGGGTTTGCAAACATTTTCACCCAGTCTGTATCTTCTCTCTTCATCTCCTTCACATGGACTCTCATAGATCAAATGTTCTTAATTTGATGAGGTCCAGTTTTCCTTTTATTAAAGAGATGATGCATAGTGACCACTTTTTATTTGATTTTTCCTGTTTCTTGAGACAGACTTGTATTACTATAAATGATACTGCATTTGCTGTGTCCCAAAGATTTTGGAAAGTTGTATTTAAAAAATATATACATATATAGTGGTAAAATATACATAACATAGTGACTATTTTAGAGTTCTAGTGACTGAGGTTTTGTTTTGTTTTTAGCATAGTGACTTTTTATAACACAAATTTGATTACGTTGCTTTCCTGTTTAAAACCTTTGACTGCCCATTTCCCTTAGGATAAAGTTTAAAGTTAGGAGGTCATTCTTCCCTGCACTTTAGCCAAATAGGAACTACTTTTAGTTCCTCTTAAGATATCTGGTGTTCTTGTTCTTCACTCCTGGGACCTTCTTCTTCTCTACCTTCTTCTATTTCACAGCATGAACAGCACAAAGTGCTCTTGAAGTAGAGTGGTAAGTGCCCATTTCCTTGCCTCCCCTCCATTATCTAAGCTCCTTGAAGGCAAGAACTATTTATTCATCACTGTCGTTCCATTGCCTGTCAAAATGCCCTTTACATAGGACACTAGACCTAAGTCACTAAACCCTAAGACTGCAGCCCTCCCCACAGGACCACCCTGCAAGAAAAGAAAACAAATCTAACCAAAACTTTAGCTTCAGAATGAACATCACTCTCATAATCTCTGTTGAGCTTTCAAAACATTCTGCAATTACAAAGCAGCCTTTATTTTTGAGCACTTGCGTGGCATGGTATTTTGGCAAAGTACTTTATAATGAGCTCGTTGATTGCTTCTCAAAACCCTTAAGGAGAAACGTTCACCCTCTCTCAGAGATTAGAGACTGAGCCCAGATCAGAAAATCACATCTAAAGTCATACGGTAAATCACTAGCCCTCACCACAAAGTATCTTTGTCTCCTTGGCTTTGACCTTGATGTGTAATTGCTCATTATACTGGGGAAACCCACAAAACTCTTGGGACATTTAGAGGGGGTTATTCAATACAACTTTCCTTTTTGGGTCATTAGCAGAAATTGAATGACAATTCTTTTATTTTTCATTTTTACTTTTTAAATTAATTTTTATTGGAGTAGTTGCTTTGCAATGTTGTGTTAGTGCCTACTGTATAAAAAGGTGAATCAGCTATACATGCGCATATAGCCCCTCTTTTTTGATTTCCTTCCCATTTAGATCACCACAGAGTACTGAGTAGATAGTTTCCTGTGCTGTACAGTAGGTTCTCATTAATTATCTATTTTATACATAGTATCAACAGTGTATATATGTCAATCCCAATCTCCCAGTTCATGTCATTGCCTCTTTCCCTCTTGGTATCCATACATTTGTTCTCTACATCTGTGTCTCTATTACTGCTTCTATACCATTATTTTAGACATCTGTATGAATGTATGAATTGAACAAATACATTCTTAAATTTAGATACGAAACTAATATTTCTGTTTAAAGAGGTAGTCTCATTATGAGTCCTGCTCAACATTAGCTTACTGAACATTTTCTGGCTTATGGAATCGACTCCATACATTAGTACAATCATTCCTCCAGCTTCTATAATATTGGAAGTAGAGAAAAATATTCACAAATGGCGTTAGTCCACTCTCTTTACTTGGCACAGTTTCATCTGGATCTTTTTTCTAGTAGTTGAATGGTGTTAAAGACAATACATTGTAAGCCACCCCCATTATCAGATCAATTTGAGCTTTCAATACAGTCCCTTACGCAAGGAAGAAGGGCCGGCTCAAAGGGAATCATACACTGTAAAGAAAATTCAGGAAGAAGACTGACCATCCCATCCCCCACATAGTTCTAAGGTACTGTATCCTGAGGGCCTACATTGTCTCCTTTAGGGCAGCTGGGGTTGGGACAAATAAAGTACTAGGATTTCTTGGACCAAGGCTTGATTGCTGCTTCATCTACATTCTTGAATTCTTATGCAGAGGGAGAAGACATAGGGGACAGGTCAGTTTCAAAGCACCACCTAAACCAGTGAGCTAGATATAAGAGCAGCCCTAGCTTGTCCTGGGCTCAGGTCTCACCCCATATCCATCCATCAAAGCAGGACCTGCTCATCTCTGGTTTATCCACCCCAGGACTACTGAATCAAGAGCAGAAATTTACTTCTCATAGACTTATTTTCTCCTACACTCACTCAGGTATATTACCTCGATGCTCAGTGGTATTATTTTGCTTATGAAAGTAACACTTAACTAAGATTTAAAACACTTCTGTAGTCTGGTTTTGGTGACCAGTATAAAACTGTTGCTCATTTATTTCTTCAACGTGTACTTACTGACTATTTCCTCTGTGCTAGACACTATGTTTGGCACTGAGGATTGAGTGGTAAACAACATGAGCAGGGCCTCTACGTTCAAAGCTTACAGTCTAGCAGGGGAAGAGCCTAATATCAAACAGTCCTGCAAGAACACACATACCTCCTTTAAAGGTAGTCTGTATGCAGCATTGATTTTTTACGACATCATTTATTTTGAAGCAATTTTCTTAACACACACACATAAGACACACATATAGCACAGCATATATAAAATACTTTACTTCAGTTCACTGTGGATGCCTGTGTTTCCCCCATGCTTAGTGAAAGCAAGTTCAACCATTGGAGCATGATGCGCCACACTACAAAGACCCACAGCCAGCACGTGATGGTCAGGATAGCAACGCTGCACTGCCTGCATCCACGTGGAGCTATATTCTGCCAACAACTTGAATGAGTTTGAAAGTGCCTAGACCCTACAGAAAGGAATGCGGCTTTGCCGATACTTTTGACTTTGTCAAAAATCATCATCTCAGAAAGCCAGCCAAGCCTATTGGATTGCTATGGAGTTGTGAAATGATAATTAATGCTGTTTAAAATGCTGAGCTTTGATTATTTGTTACAGCAGAAAACAAAAACAAAAACAAACAACAATGAATACAGGACAAAGGGAATAAACACTAATCAAAAATTTATTGCAAAATTCTAGCAAGAGATGTTGGTGGCATGGTCTGGGCAACAGTATGGAAGTGACGAGAAATGGTGAGATTCTGTATATGTTTTTAAGGTAGATCCTGGATGATTTGCTGAGCTGGTGTATGACTGAGAGGAGCCAAGGGTCCCTCCAAGATTTTTGGTCTGAGCATTTGGAAAAACGCTAGAGTAAACTTTGGGAGGAGCAGCTTGCAAAGGTACATCTAGTGAAGCAAGTGGGAAACAGATTATACAGAGCTTTCTAAGAATTTTTGAATATTACCTTAAAAATAAAGGAATACTAGTAAATGCTTTGTCTAAACTTTAGACAAAGTTTAGAATCAATTTGCATCTTAATAAGAGCACTCAGGAACCCTCACGATGTAGTGAGGTGTGATCACCCAATATAAGTAGGTAACTTACACATTTAGGAAGACCAGCAAAGCCAGGGTCCCCCAAAGTGAGACCAAGCACAGTTTCCCAGCTTATTGGAACAGAATTTCTCAAATTAATACAATGAGAGACTATTTCACTGGAAAAAACATACACATGGGCTACCAGGATTTATTAAACCTGTTTTAATTCCAGGCAAGAATACTGGAGGGGGTTGCCATGCCCTCCTCCAGGACATCTTTTCAACCCAGGGATTGAACTCAGGTCTGTGTGGCTCCTGCATTATATGAGGATTCTTTACTACTGAGCTCCAGAGAAGCCTCTATTTTCATTATAACATTATTTAACTATGCAATAAAACTATAGTTCTTATGGCTATAAAACTCAATAAATGCACAAATTAAACATTAGGAAAAATAGAATTCAAATTTAGAACACTAACACACTGTGAAAAAGATGATGTTTCACAGAAATTAAATTGCCTAAACTTGACTTAGTAGCTGAAAGAGGGAGCTTCTTTTTTTTCTAACATCAACAATACAAATGCCAATGTTTGCTCTAAAATGTGTTGCAAAAAGTCATGCTACTAACATCAAAGCTCTGCTTGCTAGTTCAAGATAATCAGATATCATGTCAGTCAAAATTTTACCAATTTTTCCAATCTTCAAATGGCATTTTTAATAAGCCACAGTTTGATAGCTCTGTAAACTGTACTTACTAGCATCAAGATGATATAGCATTGCAACATCTTAGAAATCACTATTAACATTACATTTAATAGGTTTATTGGACAGTCTGTATTATATATTTACCTCCACACCAAAGAGCTATAGCAAATGGGTACATATAAAGATGGGATTTGTGTGGTATATATTTACAACACAGCACAGTTCCTTTTGAATTTAGCATACCTATATGCAAAGAAGACAAGGAGAGGAAAATAAAATTACATGGATTAAAAAGAAAGAAACAAAACTGAAATTATATAAACATTCCAAATATATAAACATATAAACATTGCAAAACACATATAAACATTCCAAAACACATTCTAGAAAATTAGTAGAAATAACAAGAGAATTTAGCAAAGTTGTTGGAAATAAAATCAAATAAACATTGATCATGCATTTCACATTCCAGTAGCAGTTTACAAATAAAATTAAAGAGATATTATTTAAAATAACATTAAAGAGGTACTTAATAATGAATCTAACAAGAGATAGGCAAAACTTTTCTGGATAAATGTATAAAACTTTTCTGAATGATGTTTGTTGTTGTTGTTTAGTTGCTAAGTCGTGTCCAACTTTTTGTGACCCCATGAACTGTAGTCTGCCAGGATCCTCTGTCCATTGGATTTCCCAGGCAACAATACTGGATTGAGTTGCCATTTCCTCTTCCAAGGTATCTTCCCAATCCAGGGATCAAACCTGCGCCTCCTGTGTCTCCTGCATTGGTAGGCAGATTCTTTACTGCTGAGGCACCAGGGAAGCCTGAATGATGTTTAAGGAAGCCTCATTAAGTAGAAAGATAGACCATGTTCACTGATTAGAGAATGAAATATTTTTAAAAGTTTGTCTCTCCAAATAAATTTAATAAAATACAGTCATATACCTGAGTTTTTTTTTTTTTTTGAAAATTGATAAGCTAATTGAAAAAAAAAAACAAACATTTAACATTGAAAGAAATTTGAAAGAGCAAGGACATAACACTTCTTTGGAATAATGAACATGTTCTAAATTTAGATTGTGGTGATGTTTGCATGAATACAGTAAGAAGGACTAGACTGTATGCATTAAATGGATGTGTTTTATGGGAATTAAATCTCAATACATATGTTTAAAAAAAATTTTATATGTGCAAAGAGCCAAGAATAACTGGGACATTTTTGAAGAAAAGACAGGTGGAGTCACACCCAAGTTGTCCTCCTTTGCATAAGACATAATCAAGTTAAAGTAATTAAGACTATAAGGTATTGGTACAAGCATAGAGAAATAGATAAAAAGAAACAAATTAGAGACTCCTCAAATAAACCCATAATATATGGGCTGTTGAAATAAGGCAAGAATAGATCTGCAGATCAATAATAATTTTTTTTCACTAAGCAATTCTATGCATTATTTATACTTTCAGAAAAGATAAAGCCTTTCTCACATCATAAGTAAAAACAATCACAGATTAAAAACTAAATGAGAAAGTCAAAATTATTAAACCTTAAAAATATAAAATAGAATACTTTATGACTTCAGGTAGGGAAGAATGTTGTAAATATGATATAAAAGTATAAACCATGAAAAACTGATGAATTTAATTACATTTAAGAACTCATGTTCATCAAAAGACACCACAAAGGAAATCGCAATCCACAAACTGGGAGATAGTATTGAAACATATCCATAAAATGGGTAAATCTAGAGATTCTTCTTAAGATATTATAAGAAGGACCTACATAAAAGGGAAGGTTTATGTATAGCTGATTCATTTTACCACAGACACTAATACATCATTGTAAAGTAACTATACTCCAATAAAAACTAATTTTCATAAAAGGGAAGGTAAAGGGTGGGGATGGGATAATTAGAAGATTGAGGTCTTTGGGAAGGCAGGAAAAGATACAGAACAATAAAAGAGACACTTGCTATTGATAACTGTAGGAATAATTAACCTGTAGCAGAAAGAATGAAAATAAGAGTGGAACAGATTCAGGAATAGTTTTAGACTTGTCGGAGCAAAAGAGGGGCTCATGAGTGATGATTTCTATTTTCTTTATAAGTTATGAGGTAGCATTAAGATAGCATGTAAATTTGGTGGTTGCAACCCCATGGATTCTCTTGCAACCCCATGGACTGCAGCCTATCAGGCTCCTCTGTCCATGGAATTCTCCAGACAAGAATACTGGAGAGGGTTGCCATTTCCTTCTCCAGGGAATCTTCCCAACCCAGGAATCAAATCAGGTCTCCTGCATTGCAGGCAGATTCTTTACTGACTGAGCTATGAGGGAAGTTTAGGGAGATCAGATGCAAGGTTGGGTATGAGGGAAGAGCAAATGAAATACTTGTAAAAGGAAGAACAAATTTACTTCCAGCAGTACTGAGGGCCAATTTGAGTTTAATGATCAAGAGTATCTATAACTGTTATTTTTCACAATTATGTGAAAAGATTTCTGGTAATGCTCAGTCTTTGAACACATGTTCAGAGACTGCCAGTGATTGTGTTTTTCCAAGAAGGCATGATGGAATAATACTTTATTTAGTACTATTTAAATTACTCACCTAGAGCCACCATCCTGGAGTGTAAAGTCAAGTGGGCCTTAGGAAATATTACTATGAACAAAGCTAGTAGAGGTGATGGAATTCCAGCTGAGCTACCTCAAATCTGAAAAGATGATTCTGTGACAGTGCTGTACTCAATATACCAATAAATTTGAAAAACTCATCTGTGGCTACAGAACTAGAATATGTCAGTTTTCATTCCAATCCCAAAGAAAGTCAAGGCCAAAGAATGTTCAGACTACCATACAATTGTGCTCATTTCACATGTTAGCAAGGTAATGCTCAAAATCCATCATGTGAGGCTTCAACAGTATGTGAACCAAGAACTTCTAGTTGTACAAGCTGGATTTAGAAAAGGCAGAGGAACCAGAGATCAAATTGCCAACATCTGTTGGATCATAGACAGAGCAAGAGAATTCCAGAAAAACATCTACTTTTTTTCACTGATTACACTAAAGCCTTTGCCTGTGTGGATGACAACAAAGTGTGGGAAATTCTTCAAAAGATGGAACTACCAGACCACTTTACGTGTCTCCTGAGAAACCTGTAGGCAGGTCAAGTAGCAACAGTTAAACAGGCTTCCCTGTCCATCACCAGCTCCCAGAGCTTACTCAAACTCATGTCCATCAAATTGGTGATGCCATCCAACCATCTCATCCTCTGTCATCGCCTTCTCCTCCTGTCTTCAGTCTTTTCCAGCATCAGGGTCTTTTCAAGTGAGTCAGTTCTTTGCATCAGGTGGCCAAACTATTGGAGTTTCAGCTTCAGCATCAGTCCTTCCAATGAATGTTCATGACTGATTTCGTTTAGGATTGACTGGTTGGATCTCCTTGCAGTCCAGGGGACTCTTAAGAGTCTTCTCCAACACCATAGTTCAGAAGCATCAATTCTTTGGTACTCAACTTTCTTTATAGTCCAACTCTCACACCCATACATGACCACTGGAAAAACCATAGCTTTGACTAGATGGACCTTTTTTGGCAAAGTAATGTCTCTGCTTTTTAATATGCTATCTAGGTTGGTCATAACTTTTCTTCCAAGAAGCAACTGTCTTTTAATTTCATGGCTGCAGTCACCATCTGCAGTGATTTTAGAGCCCCTCAAAATAAAGTCTGTCACTGTTTCCATTATTTCCCCATCTATTTGCCTGAAGTGATGGGACTGGATGCCATGATCATAGTTTTCTGAATGTTTAGCTTTAAGACAACTTTCACTTTCAGCAAGAGGCTCTTCAGTTCTTCACTTTCTGCCATAAGGGTGGTGCCATCTGCATATCTGAGGTTATTGATATTTCTCCTGGCAATCTTGATCCCAGCTTGTGCTTCATCCAGCCTTGCATTAGGCATATGACTGTCTGTTAAATGGAGCATAACACTTTGAAAAGGCTATGGATATAACCAGACACATATGGTAGTCATTACATAAGCAAGAGTTTTTAGTTGTAAGCAAGATTTGATTTAGTTGTAAGATTTGATTTGATAGAAAAAAAATTCATGAAAAGGAGCATATCTCAGAGACCCACACAAAGGAGGGACAAAGCCACTGTAAGCTGGCTTAGTCCCATTCTACCAGGAGGGGGCAGCTTTTCATTTTTCACACAAAGACCTCAACAGGCCCTGGGTGAAGAATTTGAGACAGGGTGACAGATCCAAACAAAGCTCCACTGCTGCATAAGGCTGGTCTAGGGACTCCTTCACTGCCACCTCCCTGAGTACCATACGCTGTTGTGTGACAGACCAAGCATGGGCTCAGCCCACACCACTGACACTCTTGTTGCTGCTGGCAGAGACAGTGGCTCTAGGGTGGAGTGTGTTGGTAATACCTGAGTTACTTTTGGCCCTTGCTTCAAAGAAGACAAGAAAAGCAATTCTCTGACATACTCTGCTGTGATAACAGCAATGTCTATTGCTTGAGTGGCTTGAGCCACTCACCAAGACCCAAGAGGTGAGGAATTTCCCAAACACAAGTAGGGGCTCTGCTGGGCAGCTGAGAATGCCAACACTAACTTGTTGCTGTTTCCTGTCCTTGTTTGTTTCTTTTACCACCTATTTTGACTTTACTTGCATTCTCAAACACAAATGAGATGGTGCCTACATGCAATAACAGGTTATAGGAAGTCAGCCCAAAGTTGAAAAGGGGGTCAGTCCATGGATAGTGGGGACTTTAACTTAAAGAAGAAAGGACATTTCCAATAACAATAGTGTCCTTCAGGCTACTTACAAGCATTACATCACATGGATCACTGCATGGTATGAAGAGATGTGGAAACTGAGCTGTTGGTCTAAAAAATGAATGCACTAGATACGATTAAGTTTAACTCAAATTTTTATTTATTAAAGTTTGACTCCGGAATGTTATTTCTTCACACAGTCACACACACAAAATGATGGAGATTACTATCTGTATAAGTCTGTGTGTATATATATATATATGTATGTATGTAACTGTATATATAAAGTATATATGTATAAATAATCATCATTGTAATCATTCTCTCTTCATTTCTGTTTGCTTACTTTGCTTTGTATTTTGCCTCCTTCTTTCCCCTCCTTCCCTCCAAAATTATTGATTCAACTTGATTCCATAGCAACGTGTATTTCAACCATCAGCCACATATTCTTAATCCTGGCTCAACTTAATTCAAATCAATAAATATTTATTATCTGCTGTTATGTGCAACATATACAGATGTTATTAAACATTCAGAAATACATCTTTTTTTTCCTCTCTGTCTCTCTCTCTACAGCTTATAGCAGATTAAGCTGCCCCAGATAGATATTCTGTAAAAGCAAATGAGATGACTAGAAGGATATGGGCAAGATATACATAAAATGAATGAATCCATTACCCATAAAATACCAGTAAAATACTTCTCTTTATCATAACTTCTTTTTTTGTTGTCGTCATTCTTTAATATCTGAAAACATGCCAATTTTAACATACCACTCATCAAAATTTAAATACATTTAGAAATTCACTATGTAGAAGATAAAATCTGCAGATAAATTAAATAAAGCCCTCCTTAATACAACAGAAAAATATTATGTATTTTAACTCTTTTCCAATATTCAGCAAATATATTCTCATAAAATAGTGAATGATATTAAGGAATGTGCATTTAACATTTTAAAAGTTCTAATGCACTTATAATTTACAAGAATTTAAGATGTTATTGTTTCAATGTGATAGATACAACTGGAGTTAATTTATTAGTAACACATTTTGAAGCTTTTTTTGAATGCTTCTTGTTTGTCTTTATTTTAAAAATTCAAGCTTTGGTTCTTTCACTTAAAAAACTATTTAGATATCAGAAGTGTTTTCAAATTCCTTAATACACTCTACAAATTTTCTCAGTTTCAATATCTAAGATAATCTTTCTTTTAATAGAAAATTTCTCTTTCACATTCACAGTCTCATTAGGTAACTGGATACACTTTGAAGCTTACTCAGGACTATGATGCCTATGCCCTAGGAAAGTGGTGTTCTAAGTTTGCTAAAACCCAGTAGAAGAGAGCTGGCCCACCCACCAAGACTAAAGAGGTGAGGAATTATAGGCAACTCTTATGGGTATTGTGTTAAACTCTAATTAAGCACAGAATAAGGACACAGTTGTGTGTTTTTTTTAATCTATCTTGTCACTTAACAGTCCTGAAGACATAGACAAGCCATTACCAGTACAATTACTGTGAATTGAAGACATTTTGTAAAAGAGATTGTTGATGATGTTGTTAAAGAGAGCAATACTAACAGGTTTTGAAAGAAAAGGGATTTGCTTTTTTAAAACAATATGTGGCACACATGGGCAGTTGAAAATCAAGTTCTGAGACTTAAATTTGGAGAATTCAAGCATAAACTATGAATAGCTCTGCTTTCGTGTGCATCTTCCTGGTCTGTTTGTTCCCCTTTACCCTACAACTCCTCTTCCGAACTTTTATCATTTCTTTCAAGCTCTTTGCTCAATTCCGTCTCCTTTGTGAGCAAATAACCTTGCCTCCTACCTTTTAGAAGTTTTCAGGATCAAACTCTCCCAGAGTCCCAACTTTTGTACAGATGTAAATAGGCATCTGGTTACTGGTATCTGTCCTTCTACATAGAAAACCGTTAGATCAGGGATAGAGCCTGTTCATCAGTGTCCCCAGCTCCCCACACATGGTCTAGTTAGTAGGGGCTCAGTAGGACTGTTACCCAAATGAATGAACACACTTCCTTTCTCTTATATGTAACTTTTCATTTTAAAAACAAAAGTTTTGCTTTTAACATATGTTATTATTTTTTTAAAAAAGCAGAATAGTACATTAAATAATGTATTATTACATTATTCGTCATGTACTATTACATTATTATGTCAAAATAGCCCTCCCTGGTAAATTCCACTGGCTCCCTTCCTCACCTCCTCTCCAGCCTCAGGAGTTAACCTTCCCCTTCTGCCCCAGATTCCATCCTCTTGTTGTGATCTCCTCTAGGAAGCACTTCTCCTCCACGTGGACAAATCAGGGAGGAGGGCTTGGCAGGGCATTTACTCCTAGAGGCCAAGAGTTGCAACAGCTGAGGGTGAGGGCAATAGTGTGGCCAAGGAGAGCAGTGGCCAGGTGCCAGAGAAGCTAAATCAGTCACCAGATCTTAAGGGTGAATGCAGGCGACAGAAAATGAGTCAAAGTAAAAGGTCAAGGGAATGCAGCAGGAAGTCAAGAATGTAAATGCAAAGCAAGATGAAGTGAGAGGTCCAGGGCCACATGAATGAATGGAGAAGGGACATTGAGAATGCATTTTTAAATCAATTTGGGAGAGTTTACCAAGCAGTGAACAGATAGGTTAATAAGAGCCGGGTTGGCATTCTGACACCTCTTCAGAATTTCAACGCTATTAATTATCTCTCTCTCTCCTGGACATTGCACATCGCCCTCACCTCTAATTTTCTTTCTCAGATTATAAATATACCAAGCTTCTTTTACCTAAAAACAAAACAAAAACCTTTTTCTTAACCCTGTCTCCCCTTCAAAGTACTCCTCCCAATCTCTCTTCTGCGAATTCTGGACACATTTCTTGAAAGAATAATATAAGGTTACTGTCTATATTCATCACCATCCCTCACTGCCCTACTCAGTGGAGTCTGCCTTCTTCCGCACCACTTGCTGAAAATCATCTTTGCTGAATCATCAGTGGCCTTATTGTTATCATTAGATACAGACGAAATGCCTCCAGTCCTAGCTGAACAGATTCTTTCAGCTCTGACACCATGACTGCTGTCTCCTCATTTGGCCTCTCTGACACACCCTCTGCTGATTCTGCTGCTCTATCTCTGGCTCATGCTTTTAATTTCCTTTGTGAGACCCTATTTCTCCACTCATTTCTGTCTCTAGCTGTAACAGTGTGTGGTAGGCATCTGACTGTCTGTGTCTGCCCATTCTGGAGCAGCTAATAGAATTAGACTGCTTGAGCACCACTCCTGAAACAAAACCTGCTCTGGGTGACTGTTGGCACTGCTCTCCTCTTGTGTTCAATCTTCTCTTCCTACATCTGCTCACTCTTCCTTTCTATCACAGGAAAACATTCTTGTCCATCATTTATCATATTTTTTCGATGACAATTTACTGAGGACTTTGATCTGCCAGGAATTCCAGTGGGTGCTTACTTTTGTTTATTTACTCATTCATTTATTTCTTTGGACAGCAAATATTTACTGACTCTTACTATGGAGCAGGCACTGTGAATATATAATTTCTAGTTACTACAACTAACTTAGGAGACAGCATGTTGCAATTTTACAGATGATGAATCTGAGGCTGGGAATTGTTCATCTCAAAGCTCTAATAGGCAAACCAGACATCTGAATTCACAGCCATTTTCATGTCACGAAAATATCTTTAAAAAACCTCTAGCTTTCATTGCATATCTTATGCCAGGAGCTTTTCCCTCCTTTATCTTATTATACCAGTGGGACCACTAGCCTGTGTTTTGATGTTATTTTTGAAACATGGGAGAGAGAAATTCATAGCCATGAAAATACAGAATACAAGAACTTTGTTATGAGCACCATTACACGTATTTCCACATGATCCAGACAAGGCTACCTATAAATTATACAGCTCTAGATTCACTTATTTATTCATTTTCTCATAGAGCTTACTGGAGAAGGCAATGGCACCCCACTCCAGTACTCTTGCCTGGAAAATCCCATGGACGGAGGAGCCTGGTAGGCTGTAGTTCATGGGGTCGCTAAGAGTTGGACACGACTGAGCGACTTCACTTTCAATTTTCACTTTCCACTTTCCTGCATTGGAGAAGGAAATGGCAACCCACTCCAGTGTTCTTGTCTGGAGAATCCCAGGGACAGGGGAGCCTGGTGGGCTGCCATCTATGGGATTGCACAGAGTAGGACACGACTGAAGTGACTTAGCAATAGCATAGAGCTTACAATATACTAGCAGAGAATAGGGAGTTGGGGAGACAGAATTTAATCAATTAAATGAATAAGAGAATATATTATTGTATCTGAAAAAAGTCCCTGGAAGGGAAAGGGTGCAGTTAAATATAAGCTAATAACAAAGAAAATTGATCCATATTGGTAGGTCAGAAAAACTTCCCTAAAGAAATGGTATGTGAGTTGAGATTTGAGTGATGAATAGAAGTTAAGCCCATAAACAGGTAAGTAGAACACTCCAGGATGAAGGAACAGCATATGCAAAGTCTTGGGGAGAGGAGGAAGTATAAGGCTTTCAAAACCTAGAAAGCTGGGATGTACAGTGACAGTAATGAGAAGAGGCCAAGAAGGGTAGCCTGGTTAGATTATGCTGATAATGCTTCATTCTTTTTAATCTCTTTTTTTATTGTAATAAAGTTTATTTGGACTGGTTGATATCAGGCTGTTGGTCAAGTAAGGTACATTAGCTCTGTTGAACATTTACAACAGCTATTAATATATAGTGCCTCTGAAAGGAAACTTAAGTAAAACTCAAAATAAGGATACTCATTGCTGAGTATCACCACTATGTTTTCTTTCTTTTTTAAAAATTTTATTTTATTATTATTATTATTATTTTTTTAACTTTACAATATTGTATTGGTTTTGCCATACATCAACATGCATCTGCCACAGGTGTACATGTGTTCCCCATCCTGAATCTTTTTAATCTTAAGAATAATAATGATGGACTCTTATCATCAAATCTGTGTTCAAATCTGTGTTCTAGAAGTTCACTCTGGCTACAGTGTAGAGAATCTTGCTAGAAGGTCTGTTCTGGGGAGGACGCATAGAGAATAGCTAGGAAGCTACTGCTGTCATGTGAGTATGAAATAATGGCTTTGGACTAGTGTTGTGGTCATGAAGGAAGACATAAATAGTCAATCTGATACATATTTGAAGAGGTAGAATTGGTAGGACTTGCTGACAGAGTAAGTAAGAAGTGGAGAACATGTCAAGGTTAGGTTTTAGGCATCTGAGATGCCCAATTGCATGAATGATGGTGCCATTTGCTGAGACAGAGAAAGGCAGAAGTCCAGATTTGGAACAAATCATGGGTTTGGTGGGTTAAGATTGGAGAGTTTGTGGCACAATAAGATTGTTGCTGAATGTACAGATCTGGGACTCAAAGGAGACACCTAGGTTGAAGATATAAACTTAGGAGATATCAGAGGAAAAGTTATCAAGCCATAGGCATGAATGACACCAAGTAGGGAAGAACTATAGAGTGAGGATAAAAGAGGCCTAGGATTGAACCATACACAAAACTTTCATGTAAAGAACTCACTTCCCAGTCATTTAAAAGAAAAACATTTTCTGAAGAAATGTATGAACTTCTTAAAATAAATTTCTCTTAAATATATTTTAAAATATTAGTATCGATAAGAATTTGGAAAACACCTTGCACCTCTGTGACCCCAAATAAATCTGTAATTTTTACTTATTAAAAAAATTTCAAATCATGTAAGATATTGGCATTTGTCTAAGTCTAAAGGTATATACATGGTATTTGTTATATGTCTCTGTACTTTTTGAACAAGTGGAATATTTAATAATAAAACAATAAAAAGTAACAACAATAAATTCCAGGAAATAAAGCCTAAGACAATAAAACTCAGGCCAAAAATTAAACAGCAGAAGCAGTTAAGGGAAAAAATAAAGGATGATAGATATTGTCAAGGAATTTCTTAGCCTCAGATGGAACTAATAAGTCTCAAACTAATAAGATTGGACTGCAAGGAGATCAAACCAGTCAATCCTAAAGGAAAATCAGTCCCGAATATTCATTGGAAGGACTGATGCTGAAGCTGAAACTTCAATACTTTGGCCACCTGATGTTAAGAACTGACTTATTGAAAAAGACCCTGATGCTGGGAAAGATTGAAGGCAGGAGAAGAAGGGGACGACAGAGGATGAGATGGTTGGATGGCATCACTGACTCAATGGATATGAGTTTGAGCAAGCTCCGGGAGTTGGTGATGGACAAGGAAGCCTGGAGTGCTGCAGTCCATGGGGTCGCGGAGAGTCAGACACAAGTGAGTGACTGAACTTAACTGAATAAGATATACCGTGAAAGATTCTGGTGATATTTTTGTAGGAATTTCCAACATTATAGAAACCATAGCAAATAAGATCTTGGCTCTGTTTATATTTCTGGATAATGGGAAACAAGAAATTGGCCAACATTATTTGCTTTGGCTGCACATAAAATGACATAAAAGTCATTAGTCTGGCTTAATGAATGGATACTACTCTTGTGAGACTATATAAGCAGGGATATTATTTAAAATTTGGAAACAAAATATGTCTGAAAGAAGAGTAGTGATCCACAAGTGGTCTCTAATCAGAAGTGGCTTTGGTAGTATAATGGAATAATGAAGTATGGAATAATTTAACTTACTCCCTCCTCAGTACCACTAATTACTGCAACCACCAATACCCCTTCCTACCTACTACCCCCAAGAGAGGGTAAGGGATGATTTTATAAAGGTGCTTTCTCTAAAAAATTACCTGCCTCTATATTAAGGAATATATGGCTCAGTAATTGATCTGCTGAAACAATCTTGAGAAAGGAGAACAAAGCTGTGGTATTATACTCCATGATTTTACACGATATACAAAGCTATAGTAAGCAAATAGTATGGTAGTGGCACAAAAATAGGCACATAGATTAATAGACCCCATATTCTATGCCAAATGAGGAGAGAACATACAGTGAAAAATGGACAGTCTTTTCAATGAAATAGGTTGGGGAAACTGGACAGTCACATGCAAAAGAATGAAACAAGGCCATTATCTTGTAAAAAATCAATTTTCACAAAAATTAATTCAAAACAGATTAAAGATGTGAATGTTAAGACCTGAAACCATAAAATTCCTAGAAGGAAATAGGCCATTACCTCATCGACATTAGTCTTAGTGATGTTTTCATGGCTCTAATTCCAAAAGTAAGAGAAACAAAAGCAAAAATAAACAAATGGGACTACATCAAACTATAAAACTTTTGAGTAGAAAAGGAAACTATCATCAAACTGAAAAGGCAACCTATTTATTGGGAGAAGATATTTGCATATCATATATTCAATAAGGGCTTAATAAGGAAAGTTATGACCAACCTAGATAGCATATTAAAAAGCAGAGACATTACTTTGCCAACAAAGGTCTGTCTAGTCAAGGCTATGGTTTTTCCAGTGGTCATGTATGTATGTGAGAGTTGGACTGTGAAGAAAGCTGAGCGCCAAAGAATTGATGCTTTTGAACTGTGGTGTTGGAGAATACTCTTGAGAGTCCCTGGGACTGCAAGGAGATCCAACCAGTCCATTCTAAAGGAGATCAGCCCTGGGATTTCTTTGGACGGAATGATGCTAAAGCTGAAACTCCAGTACTTCGGCCACCTCATGCGAAGAGTTGACTCATTGGAAAAGACTCTGATGCTGGGAGGGATTGGGGACAGGAGGAAAAGGGGACGACACAGGATGAGATGGCTGGATGGCATCACCAACTCGATGGACATGAGTTTGAGTGAACTCCGGGAGTTGGTGATGGACAGGGAGGCCTGGTGTACTGCAATTCATGGGGTCACAGAGTCAGATATGACTGAGTGACTGAACTGAACTGATCCAAAATATATAAAGAACTCATATAACTCAACAATAAAAAATGAACAAGTTGATTTAAAAGTGGGCAGAAGATCTGAATAGACAGTTTTCCAAAGAAGACATATGCATGGCAAACAGGCACAGGAAAAAGATGTTCACCACTAATTATTAGGGAAATGCAAATCAAAACTGAAAAGAGATATCATCTTATACCTGGAAGAATGGCTGTTATCAAAAAGACAAGAAACACCAAGTGCGGAAGAAAATGGGGAAAGATTCGTACACTGTTGGTGGGAATGGAAATTGGTGCAACCACTATGGAAACCAGTATGGAGATTCTTCAAAAAGTTGAGACTAGAACTACTGTATGACCCAGCTGTTTCACTTCTTGTTATGTATCTGAAGAACATGAAAACACTAATTTGAAAAGATATATCCCATGGATGGAGGAGCCTGGTAGGCTGCAGTCCATGGGGTCGCTAGAGTTGGACACGACTGAGCAACTTCACTTTCACTTTTCACTTTCATGCATTGGAGAAGGAAATGGCAACCCACTCCAGTGTTCTTGCCTGGAGAATCCCAGGGACGGGGGAGCCTGGTGGGCTGCCATCTATGGGGTCGCGCAGAGTCGGACACGACTGAAGCGACTTAGCAGCAGCAGCAGCATGCACTCTTATGTTCATTGCAGTATTATTTACAATAACCATGCTATAGAAACAACCTAAGTGTTCACAGATGGATGAAGATGTGGTATACATGCAATGAAATATTACTTATCCATAAAAGAATGGAATCCTCCCAATGATGGATGGACCTTAAGGGTATTATGCTAAGTGAAACAAATCAGACACAAAAGGACAAATACCATATGATTTCACTCATATGTGGAATCTAAAAAACAAAAAACAATAACAAAACCCCCCAAACAATAAACAAACAGAAGAAATTCATAACAGATTACTGGTTACCAAAGGGGAAGGAGGTTGTGGGGTAGACAAACTGTCTGAAAGATGTCAAGTGTATGGTGATGGACAGTAAGTAGTGTAGTGGTGAACACTCTGTAGTGCATACAGATATTGAACTATAATGCTATACATCTGAAATTTATATGATGAAAAGTTTACAATTAAATGGTTTTTTTAGTATAATCACACAATTGTGCAACAATAATGCAATAATGACAGTTAATTTTTTCTCAACTATTTATTAAGAAATAGCTGGTGTTCTTCACTGTGTAAGGCATACAGCATGGTTTGATTTACATATATTGTGAAATGATTACTATAATAAATTCAACTAACAACAGTTACCTCATACAAATATAATAAAAACAGAAGAAAAAATTTTGCTTATAATGAGAACCCAGGATTTACTCTAACTTTTATTCTAACTAAAATAACTTTCCTATATATTATATATATGTAATATATTACATACAGTCATTGCTATCCATTGAATTGGAGTACGTCAAGGCTGTATACTGTCACCCTGCTTATTTAACTTATATTCAGAGTACATCATGAGAAATGCTGGGCTAGATGAAGCACAAGCTGGAATCAAGATTGCCGGGAGAAATATCAATAACCTCAGATATGCAGATGACACCACCCTTCTGGCAGAAAGTGAAGAGGAACTCAAAAGTCTCTTGATGAAAGTGAAAAAGGAGAGTGAAAAAGTTGGGTTAAAGCTCAACATTCAGAAAACTAAGATCATGGCATCTGGTCCCATCACTTCATGGCAAATAGATGGGGAAACAGTGGAAACTGGCTGACTTTATTTTTTGGCGCTCCAAAATCACTGCAGATGGTGATTGCAGGCATGAAATTAAAAGATGCTTACTACTTGGAAGGAAAGTTATGACTAACCAAGACAGCATATTCAAAAGCAGAGACATTACTTTGTCAACAGAGGTCCGTCTAGTCAAGGCTATGGTTTTTCCAGTAGTCATGTATGGATGTGAGAGTTGGACTATAAGGAAAACTGAGCACAGAAGAATTGATGCTTTTGAACTGTGGTGTTGGAGAAGACTCTTGGGAGTCCCTTGGACTGCAAGGAGATCCAACCAGTCCATTCTAAAGGAAATCAGTCCTAGGTGTTCAATGGAAGGACTGATGCTGAAGCTGAAACTCCAATACTTTGGCCACCTGATGCAAAGACCTGACTCATTTGAAAAGACCCTGATGCTGGGAAAGATTGAGGGCAGGAGAAGGGGACAGCAGAGGATGAGACGGTTGGATGGCATTGCTGACTCAGTGGACATGGTTTTGGGTGAACTCCAGGAGTTGGTGATGAACAGGGAGGCCTGGCATGCTGTGGTTCATGGGGTCGTTAAGAGTTGCACACGACTGAGTGACTGAACTGAACTAAACTGAACCTCCATAGGGCTTAATCATCTTACAACTGGAAGTGTTTATCTTTGGTATTGTTATTTATCACTAAGTCATGACTGACTCTTTGTGACCCCATGGACTGTAGCCTGCCAGGGTCCTCTGTCTATGGAATTTCCAGGGCAAAAATACTGGAGGGGGGTGCCATTTTCTTCTTCAGGGAATCGTCTCTACCCAGGAATTGAACCTATGTTTCCTGCATTGGCAGGTGGGTTCTTTACTGCTGAGAAAACTGGGAAGCCCTTTTCTTTGACTATCTTCCTCCCATTCTCCTCATCTCCATTTTTTCCTTTCACAACTACAAGTCTGATCTCTTTCTATGAGTTTGTTTGGGTTTTTCCTTCTTGTAGATTCCACATATAGTGAGATCACACAGTATTTATCTTTTTCTGTCTGGTTTATTTCATTTAGCATAATGCCTTAAGTTCTATTCATTTGTAGCAAAACAGTAGAATTTTCTCATTTGTTTCTAATGTCTGAATCAGATCAGATCAGTCGCTCAGTCGTGTCCAACTCTTTGAGACCCCATGAATCGCAGCACGCCAGGCTTCCCTGTCCATCACCAACTCCTGAAGTTCACTCAGACTCATGTCCATTGAGTCAGTGATGCCATCCAGCCATCTCATCCTGTGTTGTCCCCTTCTCCTCCTGCCTCCAATCCCTCCCAGCATCAGAGTCTTTTCCAATGAGTCAACTTTTCGCATGAGGTGGCCAAAGTACTGGAGTTCCAGCTTTAGTGTCATTCCTTCCAAAAAATCCCAGAGCTGATCTCCTTCAGAATGGACTGGTTGGATCTCCTTGCAGTCCAGGGGACTCTCAAGAGTCTTCTCCAACACCACAGTTCAAAAGCATCAATTCTTCGGTGCTCAGCCTTCTTCACAGTCCAACTCTCACATCCATACATGACCACAGGAAAAACCACAGCCTTGACTAGGCGAAACTTTGTTGGCAAAGTAATGTCTCTGCTTTTGAATATGCTATCTAGGTTGGTCATAACTTTCCTTCCAAGGAGTAAGCGTCTTTTAATTTCATGGCTGCAGTCACCATCTGTAGTGATTTTGGAGTCCCCCAAAATAAAGTCTGACACTGTTTCCACTGTTTCCCCATCTATTTCCCATGAAGTGGTGGGACCGGATGCCATGATCTTCGTTTTCTGAAGGTTGAGCTTTAAGCCAAATGTTTCACTCTCCACTTTCACTTTCATCAAGAGGCTTTTGAGTTCCTCTTCACTTTCTGCCAGAAGGGTGGTGTCATCTGCATATCTGAGGTTATTGATATTTCTCCCGCCAATCTTGATTCCAGCTTGTGCTTCTTCCAGTCCAGCATTTCTCATGATGTACTCTGCATAGAAGTTAAATAAACAGGGTGACAATATACAGCCTTGACGAACTCCTTTTCCTATTTGGAACCAGTCTGTTGTTCCATGTTCAGTTCTAACTGTTGCTTCCTGACCTGCATACAGATTTCTCAAGAGGCAGATCAGGTGGTCTGGTATTCCCATCTCTTTCAGAATTCTCCACAGTTTATTGTGATCCACACAGTCAAAGGCTTTGGCATAGTCAATAAAGCAGAAATAGATGTTTTTCTGGAACTCTCTTGCTTTTTCCATAATCCAGCGGATGTTGGCAATTTGATCTCTGGTTCCTCTGCCTTTTCTAAAACCAGCTTGAACATCAGGAAGTTCACGGTTCACATATTGCTGAAGCCTGGCTTGGAGAATTTTGAGCATTACTTTACTAGCGTATGAGATGAGTGCAATTGTGCGGTAGCTTGAGCATTCTTTGGCATTGCCTTTCTTTGGGATTGGAATGAAAACTGACCTTTTCCAGTCCTGTGGCCACTGCTGAGTTTTCCAAATTTGCTGGCATATTGAGTGCAGCACTTTCACAGCATCATCTTTCAGGATTTGAGGTAGCTCAACTGGAATTCCATCACCTCCACTAGCTTTGTTTGTAGTGATGCTTCCTAAGGCCCACTTGACTTCACATTCCAGGATGTCTGGCTCTAGGTCAGTGATCACACCATCGTGATTATCTGGGTTGTGAAGATCTTTTTTGTACAGTTCTTCTGTGTATTCTTGCCATCTCTTCTTAATATCCTCTGCTTCTGTTAGGTCCATACCATTTCTGTCCTTTATCGAGCTCATCTTTGCATGAAATATTCCTTTGGTATCTCTGATTTTCTTGAAGAGATCCCTAGTCTTTCCCATTCTGTTGTTCTCCTCTATTTCTTTGCATTGATCGCTGAAGAAGGCTTTCTTATCTCTCCTTGCTATTCTTTGAAACTCTGCATTCAGATGTTTATATCTTTCCTTTGCTCCTTTGCTTTTCGCTTCTCTTCTTTTCACAGCTACTTGTAAGGCCTCCCCAGACAGCCATTTTGCTTTTTTGCATTTCTTTTCTATGGGAATGGTCTTGATCCCTGTCTCCTGTACAATGTCACGAACCTCATTCCATAGTTCATCAGGCACTCTAGCTATCAGATCTAGGCCCTTAAATCTATTTCTCACTTCCACTGTATAATCATAAGGGATTTGATTTAGGTCATACCTGAATGGTCTAGTGGTTTTCCCTACTTTCTTCAAATAGTATTCCACATATTGTGCTTCCCTTGTAGCTCAGTTCAGTTTAGTTCAGTTCAGTGCTCAGTTGTGTCCGACTCTTTGCGATCCCATGAATCGCAGCATGCCAGGACTCCCTGTCCATCATCAACTCTCAGAGTTTACTCAAACTCATGTCCGTCGAGTTGGTGATTCCATCCAGCCATCTCATCCTCTGTCGTCCCCTTCTTCTCCTGCCCCCAATCCTTCCCAGCATCAGGGTATTCTCCATGAGTCAACTCGTCTCATCAGGTGGCCAAAGTATTGGAGTTTCAGCTTTAGCATCAGTCCTTCCAATGAACACCCAGGACTGATCTCCTTTAGAATGGACTGGTTGGATTTCCTTGCAGTCCAAGGGACTCTCAAGAGTCTTGTCCAACACCACAGTTCAAAAGCATCAGTTCTTCGGCACTCAGCTTTCTTCACTCAGTCGGTAAAGAATCTTCCTGCAATGCAGGAGACCCAGGTTCAATTCCTGGGTTGGGAAGATCCCCTGGAGAAGGAAATGGCAACCTGCTCCAGTATTCTTGCTTAAAGGATTCCACAGATAGAGGAACCTGGCAGGCTATATCCCACATATACCTCACAACTTCTTTATCCATTCATCCATTGATGGACACTTAACGTGTTTCCATATCTGACTACTGTAAATAATGCTGCTATAAACTTAGGGCAAGGAGATCAAACCAGTCAATCCTAAAGGAAATCAGTCCTGAATATTCATTGGAAGAACTGATGCTGAAACTGAAACTCCAGTACTTTGGCCACCTGATGCAAAGGGCTTACTTATTGGAAAAGATTCTGCTGCTGGGAAAGATTGAAGGCAGGAGGAGAAGGGGACGACAGAGGATGAGATGGATGGATGGCATCACTGACTCGATGGCTATGAGATTGAGTAAGTTCTGGGAGTGAGAAATAGATTTAAGGGCCTAGATCTGATAGACAGAGTGCCTGATGAACTATGGAATGAGGTTCGTGACATTGTACAGGAGACAGGGATCAAGATCATCCCAGTGGAAAAGAAATGCAAAAAAGCAAAATGGCTGTCTGGGGAAGCCTCACAAATAGCTGTGAAAAGAAGAGAAGTGAAAAGCAAAGGAGCAAAGGAAAGATTAAGCATCTGAATGCAGAGTTCCAAAGAATAGCAAGAAGAGATAAGAAAGCCTTCTTCAGCGATCAATGCAAAGAAATAGAGGAGAACAACAGAATGGGAAAGACTAGGGATCTCTTCAAGAAAATTAGAGATACCAAGGGAACATTTCATGCAAAGATGAGCTCGATAAAGGACAGAAATGGTATGGACCTAACAGAAGCAGAGGATATTAAGAAGAGATGGCAAGAATACACAGAAGAACTGTACAAAAAAGATCTTCACAACCCAGATAATCACGATGGTGTGATCACTGACCTAGAGCCAGACATCCTGGAATGTGAAGTCAAGTGGGCCTTAGGAAGCATCACTACAAACAAAGCTAGTGGAGGTGATGGAATTCCAGTTGAGCTACCTCAAATCCTGAAAGATGATGCTGTGAAAGTGCTGCACTCAATATGCCAGCAAATTTGGAAAACTCAGCAGTGGCCACAGGACTGGAAAAGGTCAGTTTTCATTCCAATCCCAAAGAAAGGCAATGCCAAAGAATGCTCAAGCTACCGCACAATTGCACTCATCTCATACGCTAGTAAAGTAATGCTCAAAATTCTCCAAGCCAGGCTTCAGCAATATGTGAACCGTGAACTTCCTGATGTTCAAGCTGGTTTTAGAAAAGGCAGAGGAACCAGAGATCAAATTGCCAACATCCGCTGGATTATGGAAAAAGCAAGAGAGTTCCAGAAAAACATCTATTTCTGCTTTATTGACTATGCCAAAGCCTTTGACTGTGTGGAACTGTGGAAAATTCTGAAAGAGATGGGAATACCAGACCACTTGACCTGCCTCTTGAGAAACCTATATGCAGGTCAGGAAGGAACAGTTAGAACTGGACATGGAACAACAGACTGGTTCCAAATAGGAAAAGGAGTTCGTCAAGGCTGTATATTGTCACCCTGTTTATTTAACTTCTATGCAGAGTACATCATGAGAAATGCTGGACTGGAAGAAGCACAAGCTGGAATCAAGATTGGCGGGAGAAATATCAATAACCTCAGATATGCAGATGACACCACCCTTCTGGCAGAAAGTGAAGAGGAACTCAAAAGCCTCTTGATGAAAGTGAAAGTGGAGAGTGAAACATTTGGCTTAAAGCTCAACCTTCAGAAAACGAAGATCATGGCATCCGGTCCCACCACTTCATGGGAAATAGATGGGGAAACAGTGGAAACAGTGTCAGACTTTATTTTGGGGGACTCCAAAGTCACTACAGATGGTGACTGCAGCCATGAAATTAAAAGACGCTTACTCCTTGGAAGGAAAGTTATGACCAACCTAGATAGCATATTCAAAAGCAGAGACATTACTTTGCCAAAAAAGGTTCGTCTAGTCAAGGCTATGGTTTTTCCTGTGGTCATGTATGGATGTGAGAGTTGGACTGTGAAGAAGGCTGAGCGCCGAAGAATTGATGCTTTTGAACTGTGGTGTTGGAGAAGACTCTTGAGAGTCCCTGGGATTGCAAGGAGATCCAACCAGTCCATTCTGATGGAGATCAGCCCTGGGATTTTTTGGAAGGAATGATGCTAAAGCTGAAACTCCAGTACTTTGGCCACCTCATGCGAAGAATTGACTCATTGGAAAAGTCTCTGATGCTGGGAGGGATTGGGGGCAGAAGGAGAAGGGGACAACACAGGATGAGATGGCTGGATGGCATCACTGACTCGATGGACGTGAGTCTCAGTGATCTCCGGGAGTTGGTGTTGGACAGGGAGGCCTGGTGTGCTGTGATTCATGGGGTTGCAAAGAGTTGGACACGACTGAGCGACTGAACTGAACTGAAGCTCTGGGAGTTGATGGTGGACAGAGAAGTCTGGCATGTTGCAATCCATGGGGTCAATACAAGTTGGATATGAATGATTGACTAAACTGAACTAAAACATAGGGGACATATATTCTTTTTGATTTAGTGTTTTTTATTCTGAATATATTCCTAGAAATGGAATTGCTGAATTATGTGTTAGTTCTATTTTTTAATTTTTGAGCGTCCTAAATACTGTTTTCTATAGTGTCTGTACCAATTTACAATCTCACTGATGGTGCACATTTCCCATTTTGTCCAAATCCATGCCAAGATTTGTAGTCTCTTTTTTTTTGGTAATGGCTATACTAACAGGTGAGAGATGATGTCTCATTGTGGTTTATATTTGTGCTCAATCATATTTAGAACACTTTCATCACATTCCAAAATAAATTCCATACTCTTAAACAGTCACTCATCATTTCCCCTCACACCTAAGCACCCATCCCCACACAGACCTCGGAAACCACCAATCTATTTTCTCTCCACGTATTTTTCTGTTTTGAACATTTCATATAAATAGAGTCATATAGTATATGTGTTTTTTTATGGCAAACTTCTTCTTTTTAAATAACTCTTTATTTTGTATTGTGGTATAGCCAATTAACTATGTTGTGATAGTTTCAGGTAGACAGGGAAGGGAGTCAACCATAAACATACATGTATCCATTCTCCCCCAAACTCCCCTCCCACCCAGGCTGTGTGATGAGCTTCTTCTTATTTTATTTATTTATTTTTTGGCTAGCTTCTTTTATTTGACATAATGTTTTCAATGTTCATCCATGTTGTAGCATGTATCAATAGTTTCTTTTTTGACAAATAATATTCCATTGTATGGACAGACCACATTTTATTTATCCATTTATCAATCGATGAACATTTGGGTTGTTTCCACCTTTGCACTATTATGAATAATGATACTATGAACATCAGTGTAAAAGTTTCAGGTGGATGCATGTTTTTGTAGGAGTGGAATCACTAGGTCATATGGTAATACTTTGTTTAGCTTTTTGAGGAATTGCTGGACGGTTTTCCAAAATAGAAAAATCTTTATTTCTCTTGAAAAGTCTTTGTTTCACCTTAAGTTTTGAAAAATGGTTTTGCTGAATATAAAATTCTTATTTAGCATTTTTATTCTTTGAGGACTTTGACTGTGCCATCCCACTGCCTTCTGGGCTCCAACCTTTCTGAACAATGAATTTGGCTATTAATCTTACAATTTTCTCATATATAATTAATAGCTTTTTTCTTGATCTTTTCAAAGTTTCTCAGTGTCCTTGGCTTTCAGGAATTTTACTATGATATATCTAGGTGTGGATCTCTTGGTGTTTATCTTACTGGGAGTTTGTTGAGCCTCTTAGATGTGTAGATCATGGTTAATGGATTTTCTTTCTTTTTAAAAAATCAAACTGGTAAATGTTCAGCCATTATTTCTTTCAGCTTTTTCTTTTTTCTACTTCTTTCTCTCTCGCCTCTCCCTCTGCTACTTCCACTACATATATGTTGGTGCACTTTAGTAGGATCCCACGTTTCTCTGCTGCTCTGTTTATTTTCTTTCTTTTTTTTTTCTCTTTGTTCTTCATATTTCATAATCTCTATTGATCTATCTTCAAGGTCTCTGATTCCTTCTGCCAGTGGAAATAAACTGATGAGCCAGTGCATTGCATTCTTCATTTCAATTCCTTCACCTTTTGTTGCCAAAGTTTCCATTTTGTTTTTTCGGATAATTTATATCAATTTATTAATATTCTCTATGAGACATAGTCATCATACTTTTTTTTTCTTTAAACATAATTTTCTTTATTTTTTTGAATACATTTATAATAGCTGCAGTAGAGTCTTTGTTAAATCCAGTAACTAGACCCAGTCACAGGTAACTTCTGTTGTCTGCTTTCTTTTCCTGTGTACGGATCATACTTTCTTTCATGTTTTATATCTCATATTTTTTTTGTGTTAAAAACTGGACACTTTAGCTAAAATTTGTAGTAATTTTGGATACTGTTCTCCCTTTTTCCCCGGTTTATTTTCCTTATTGTTTGCTTTTTCATTTGTTTAGTGACTTCACGGAAATATTTTAAGTGAAATCTATTTCCCATAAATGTAAAGTCTTTGATGTTATTCCTCAAAGGATGCAATCTTGGGCAAGTACACATTTACCCTGGGAGTATAGTACTTTTAATAGAGTTCTCTTTGACTGTCTTTCCCTGATTTCACTGTTAAGTTGTCTGCCTCTGTTGGTATCACATCCAGATATTATTAGGCTCCACTAGTCCCAGGGATGGCAGAGCCTGGTGGGCTGCCGTCTATGGGGTCGCACAGAGTCGGATACAACTGAAGCAACTTAGCAGCAGCAGCAGCAGTTGCTGGACGGCCACTCTTGTTTTGATGATACCCTAGGGCATCCATTGTCCCACAGTATGATCCAATTAAATTCAGGTTCTTTTGCAAGGTTAGTCTTTGAAACCAGTCTTTGAGGTGTTTCTTGACTCTAGAAGGGATCTCGGTTTTTCTTTCCCTGGTTCTCTCAGTAAACAGACTGGCCCACAATTTAACTTGTTACCCTCATAAAGCTATTAGCCTCCACTTAATTGCTTACCACCAAAACCACCATTATTTTTAAGAGTGCTTGAGCTTGAACTTCCCCAAAATCTGTTTCAAATAAAATCAGTTCCTCTAGGAAGAGCTTTGAGATGTTCTTACTGACTGCCTCTCTCTCTAGGTAAAACCTCTGAGTCCCTGCTCAGGAGCTGCAGATGGGGATAGCTGTCTATTCCTCTCTGATTGGCACCCTTCCTTTATAAGCCGAGTTCTGGGTGAAGGTGATAACCTCTGGTGTCAGTTTGCCTCTCTTGGTGTGGAACGTCTGCTCTCTGAGTGAGCTGGTATAATCAATTCCCAGTATTCTTGGTGTAACTATCTCTCAGAAATGCAGGCTAGATGAAGGAAGGAACCCCTATTCTCTTGATTGTGCTCACCAGGAATTTAGACTCTGCAAGCAAGAGTGATGAGAAATGCTGGCATCCTGCTATACCAATGAGAAATTATATCCCTTCGCTGAGATCTGAGGAAAGCTCCAGTTTCTTAGGCACATCCCCCAATGTGGAGCTCCCATTTCACTGAGTTGGGGAGTGAGAGAGGATCATGCTACAAGAGCCACAGGCTTTTGCTATTCTTACTGAGATTTAGTAGATTTTCTTGAATAAGTAAAATTTTCCTCGCTTGCTATATGCTTTTTAAGACATTTTCTAGAGACTTTAAATTGTTTATTTCAGTGTTTAATTGACATAAAAACAGACACATCAATGGCAGAGAATAAAGAGCCCAGAAATAAATTGACCCACACACCTATGGTCAATTAATCTTTAACAAAGGAGTCAAGAATATACAATTGAGAAAAGGCTGTCTCTTCTACAAGGGGTGTTGGGAAAACTGGACAGTTAACAGGTAAAGGAATGAGGTTAGAACATTTCCTCACACCTATACAAAAATAAACTCAAGATGGTTTAAAGACCTAAATGAAGACACAATACCATAAAACACTTAGAAGAGAATGTAGGTGAAACATTCTTTTACAAATTTTTATTCATGTATAGTCGGCCTACAATGTTGTGCTGAAACATTCTTTGACATGAATGATAGCAATTTTTTCTTAGGTCAGTCTCCCAAGGCAAAAGAAGTAAAAGCAAAAATAAACAAATGATATCTAATTAAACTTAAAACCTTTTGCATAGCAAAAGAAACCATCAGCAAAATGACAAAATGGAAAGACAACCTGCAGAATGGGGGAAATATTTACAAATGATGCAACAGACAAGGGGTTAAATTTCCAAAAGATACAAACAGTTCATACAACTCAGTATAAAAAAACAAACAAACAAAAATGAGTAGAAGACTTGAATAGATATTTTTCCAGAGAAGACATGCAGATGGATAACAGGCACATGAAAAGATGTTCATAACTATTAGGGAAATGCAAATCAAAAGAACAAAGAGATATCACCTCACACCTGTCAGAATGGCTATCATCAAAAATGTTAGAATATGGAGGAAAGGGAACGCTTTACACTGTTGGTGGGAATGTAAACTGGTTCAGTCACTATGGAAAACAGTATGGAAGTTCCTTTAAAAACTGAAAATAGTACTACCATATGATTCAGCAGTTCCATTCCTAGGTATATATCTAGAAAAAACAAAAACACTAATTTGTGAAAGATACATGCACCCAGTGTTCATAGCAACACTATTTACAGTATGCAAGACATGAAAGCTGAGTGCCTATCAACAGATGAATAAATAAAGAAGATGTAGTATATACATGCAGTGGAATATCAGCCATAAAATAAAGAATGAAATACTGTCATTTGCAGTAATGTGGGTGCACCTAGGTAATATTATGCTTAGTGAAATGAGAGACAAATACTATATAATGCCATTTACAAGTGGAATCGGAAAAATAATACAAAAGAATCTATATACAAAGCAGAAACAGACTCACAGACTTAGAACACAAACTTATGGTTACCAATAGAAGAGAGATTGGGGGAGGGGAAAATGTGCAGTATGAGATTAACAGACACAATCTACTATACATGAAATAGATAAGCAACAGGATTTACTGAAATATCCCAAGGAATTACACCTAATATCTTATAATAACCTTTAATGAAGTATAATCTGCAGAAAATTAAATCACTATGCTGTAGATCTGAAATTAACACAATATTGTAATTGATCATATTTCTTATTTCTGTTGACACAATCCATTCTCATTGTGATAGATTAAACAAGGTCTCAAAGTTTTAACATTTTTTCATTAAGAGGATGAGGATGAGGTCAGGCTCTGTGACTGCTTGACCAATAGTATATGGTAGAGGTGCTACATTCCCTTTTCTAGTCCCTGACTTAAGCGGATAGCATTTCCAATTTCTACCCTTTGGAAGATTCACTCTTGGAAATCAGTCACCATGGCAATGAGAGCACTCAAGCAATTCCATGTGCAAGGCCCATGTGGAGAATAACTGCAGCTCTCAGATCATAGCTCCGGTTGAAACTAGATGACAGTCATCACCAACTTGTGAGCCATGTGAATGAGTTGTCTTGGAAGTGAATTCTCACAGCTGATGCTCTGTAGAGCAGAGATTAGTCATTCTTACTGAGCAAATTCATATGCAAATTCAAGTGCCACCGGCCCCCAGTTCTCAGTGTTACAACCAAGGTCCTTCTGCTCATGATCGTAGTGCTTCTTGAATTTCCTAACTCAGGGCGTCTCTCCACCTTTCCTATCCCACCCTCTAGAATTGCCTGCTCAGCATCTCCACTTGCCTGGCCCTCTCACTTCTCCATGGAAGAAGCTGCATCAGAGATAATATGGTGAGCTGTCCCAGACCCTGTAAGTACTGTATTTAGACTGCTGGACCTGCCACCCTCCCAGCACATCCTCAAATTTGTCTCATCAGTGGGTGCATCTTGTCTAGATAGTCTCTGTCTTAGTGGGAGTGAGAATCACTTGAGGAATGTGTTAAAAATATGGTTTTCCTCACATTCTAGAGATGCTGGTTCAGCATGCTGGGGGTGGAATGAGGGAATTTTTCACAAGTATTATGGGGAATTCCCGTTCAGGTGGCTATTTAGGGACCCTGCCTCACACAAAATTTTCATCTGGTTCCAGGCCCAGGAAAATGAGCCCTATCCAGGTAAAGTTCATGGACCTGGATTCCAAAGCCTGTATGATCCATATAACAGATATGGACACTGAAATAGTAAGACTCCAATCTGTTTGGGACCTAAGTCATTCTCTGACATCAAGTTAGGACCCTGGGGAAGGGTGAGAGTTGACCTTACAAAAAGACAAGATCTGACCCAATATAATTTCAGGTTTTCAAGAGATAGCATTGTAGTTTTCAAACCTGGCCACACATTAGGATGATCCAAGGTATATCATTAAAAGGTAGATTCAAGGGACACAAATTGATGTCACCAAATCAACTTCTTCAGAAGAGTTTTGGAGTTTCCATAAACCCCATGCTTCAGATAGATCTGGTACAAACTGTGTGTGGACCTGTCAGCAATTAGAAACAATTAGGATATAGCACATTTCTTCCGGTTCCTGAAATTCCACACTTAGAGATTCATTCCTTTAGACTAAAGGTTGTTTGGTTATTCTATCAGTAGCAAACATTCCAAGGAAAGAGGGTCCCTTTAAGTGCTGAAGAACAGGAATAATTAACATTAAGCACTAAAATGTTGCTTTGGGTGAGGGTATTGAGATGTTTTACAACCATAACCCAGCTGGAACCTTGAGGTTGCTTAGTTCCACATTCCTTCTCACGTTCTTCTCAACACTGTCCTCCACTCACCTCCAAAATTATTTTAGAATTCTTATTTTTACTTGTGCACACCTCTCCCTTAGACTGCTAATTCTTAAGAACAGGGTGGGTGGGCTAGGTGACTTCAGTTGTGTCCAACTCTTTGCGACCCTATGGACCAAAGCCCGCCAGGCTCCTCTGTCCATGGGATTCTCCAGGCAAGAATACTAGAGTGGGTTGCCATGGCCTCCTCCAGGGGATCTGTTCAACCCAGGGATAGAACCTGCCTCTCTTGTGTCTTCTGCATTGGCAGGCTTGTTCTTTACCACTACCATCACCTGGGAAGGCCTCTTAAGAACAGCGAATGTCTAACTAGTATCTGCATCTTAGACATTATCCAGCATGTTAATAAATGTTGCTAAATAGACAGAATATAGTACCTCAAATCCTCACACCTTAATAACAATGATGTCAGCCTAAGAGGTGTCCTAATATGGGGGAGGTATCACCTATTCGGGTTTCCCCAGTGGCTCAGCGGTAAAGAATCTGCCTGCAATGTAGGAGACACAGGAGACATGGGTTTGTTCCCTGGGTTGAGAAGATCCCCTGGAGGAGGGCATGGCCACCCACTCTAGTATTCTTGCCTGGAGAATCATGGACAGAGAAGCCTGGCAAGCTACAGTCCATAGAGTCCCAAAGAGTCAGACACAGCTGTAACTGAACACACATGCACATCATCTATTTAGGACTGACCTCAGCACAGAAGTTGACAACTTGTGTCTGTAAACTGAGCAGATTTTGACATGGAGAAGGATAAGAATGTGAGACCGTGGGGACTCCCCCCGTAACACATCCCATGGGGTAAGAGAAAGCTGAAGATGCATTAGATGTACATCAAACTGTCAGCTTTTGTGCTGAGGTCAGTCCTAAATGGATGATGTGGGTGTGTGATGTGTTCAGTTACAGCTGTGTCCAACTCTTCGTGACCCTATGGACTGTAACCTGTGAGGCTTCTCTGTCCACGGGATTCTCCAGGCAAGAATACTAGAGTGGGTGGCCATGCCCTCCTCCAAGGGATCTTCTTGACCCAGGAATTGAACCCATGTCTCCTGTGTCTCCTGCATTGCAGGTATAGATTCTTTACCACTGAGCCACTGGGGAAACCCAAATAGGTGATACCTCCCCCATATTGGGACACTTCTTAGGCTGTCATCAAGCAGTTCTTTTCAAGGCCTGTTCACAGAGTGGGTGATTCTGAGGATTTTGGTGTATTGGATGCTTAAAGGTCTGCTTGTCCTAAAGAAGTACAAGCTTCTGAATAAAATGAGACAAACAGCTTTACATTTTTATGAGGTATCCAGAGATTAGGACACTACCTCAGAGAGCAAAGTAGGGAGTTTGCCTTCCTAAATGGACAGAAGGCTCTTTCTTGTCCTGCAAAAGATAGGAAATAGGACATGTTCAGGCAGGGACCAGAGGATACTCAAAAGGGAAAGTAAGAGAAAATGTCAGTCACATTCCATCACATTTACTCCTCTGGCTAAGGCCAGCCTAAACAGTGGGGACCCTGTGTGGCAAGTTGATTTTAAAGTGAGAGCAAAGGTAACAAAATACTAGGTTCATGAACAGAAGACTCAGTTTGATGAGGATACTTGAAATTTACATTTGGAAACCAATTATCATGATCACCTTGACACTCTTGTGTACTAGCTCATACCTTTGAAGAAGGATGGCCAAGTTTATCTGGAGGCATTTTCCCTGTAAGTTATAAGTGGAACTGCTAACATAAAAATGGGTTATGTTAAAAAACACAGAGCCCAGAAGCTTGAGGTGTGACTTTGTCCTTTACACATTAAATATTGCAACAGGTCTTTCCTAACACGTTACATGCTGCAATGTGTCAACATAGATTTAAGAAAAATTTATGCACTGACTGTAAATCTTAGTTTTAAATTGACCTTTCATTTGTTTTTTTAAGTTTTAAAGGAAACTCTGTTTCATGCACCAGACCCTCCTCAAAACGATGGTGTTCAGTGTTCCTGAGTTTGAGACTCATTCATTACCATCCCACTCAGATGCTCTCGCCAGTTTACAGTCTGGCTTTGTTATAAAAGCCAGAACCCTTTTTTACCTTGAACTCTCTATGGCAGACTGAACTAACAGATTCCATCCTCTCTTATCTAGAGCATCAACAGAGGGTCTCTTATCAAAAATATCCCATCAAGCCAGATCATTGCTTCCAGAAAGCAAAGGGATAACTGATAACTAGTGTACCATGATGTTTAGTGTGATGTGCTTGGCTTAAGGAAGAACATAAAAAGAGCTGGAAGGATTTTGTTAGGGGTAGGATGGGATTCTCTTGGATTCCTAAGTATGAGTATGTATGAAAGTCGCTCAGTCCTTGTCCAACTCTTTGCAACTGCATGGACTATACAGTCCCTGGAATTCTCTAGGCCAGAATACTGGAGTGGGTAGCCTTTCCCTTCTCCAGGGTATCTTCTCAATCCAGGGATTTCACCCAGGCCTTCCACATTGCAGGTAGGTTCTTTACCAGCTGAGCCACAAGGGAAGCCCAAGAAGACTGGAGTGGGTAGCCTATCCCTTCTTCCAGCAGATCTTCCCCACCCAGAAATTGAAGTGGGGTCCCCTGCATTACTGGTGGATTCTTTACCACCTGAGCTATCGGGTTACTAAAGGATCAGACAAAAAGAGGAGTAACTCTGGTTGTCTCTAGATGAGTAAATCATGTGTCTGTGAAATGCGTGGATTTGCAGAGGATCTAGGAACACAGACCAGCCAGCCCACAGCTCTCACTGATAGGGAGACGGAACTAGAATCAGGTTCTTGCATTTAACCCATTGTGGGGACAGGAGTTTGTCCACCCCCGGAGAGAATGAGTAAAGAAAACTAAGAAGGGGAAGGTATCCCTCTTGCTACCAAAGGTGATCCCTCTACCTGAGGTGGATCCACATGTTCCACCATCTCAGGAGCACCAGGCTGCCTTGCCTTCCCCACAGGCACGGGCTTCCTATATGCATGGGAATACATTAAAGTTGTTCACTTTCATCTTCACGACTCGTTTCCTCAGGTAAGTCTGTCCCTATGATGAGCGCATCCATCTTTCACTGCAGTCTTTGTCATTTTATGTGTATTAGTGTCACACTTTGATTGTTTTATCCTACCAGATCATAAACCCCATGAGAACAAAGATTGTGTCTGCTTTGACTTGCTCTAGGGCTTCCCTGGTGGCTCAGATGGTAAAGAATCTGCAATGCAGGAGACCAGGGTTCCATCCCGGGGTTGGGAAGACCCCCTGGAGAAGGGAATGGCTACCCGCTCCAGTATTCTTGGCTTGGAGAATTCCACGGACAGAGGAGCCTGGAGGGCTACAGTCCAAGAGGTCCCAAAGAGTCGTCACAACTGAGTGACTAACACTTAACACTTTGATTAAAATGCGTTCTCCTACCAAATTATAAACTCCATGAGAACAAAGATTGTGTCTGTTTTGATTCCCCATTTTGTCACTCATAGCTAGAACTTAGGAAGTACCCAGTAAATGTTTTTTAAATCAGAGGATGAGCAAATGCAGACAGGACTGGATTTTCTGAGGAAGGACATGGGGTCATGAGCATTAAACAGGGGACTACCTGTGGGCAGGCAAAGTCCAGAGAGGAGAGATATCTCAAATGAAAGCAACATACATGAGGCTTCATGTCAGAGCCTTCCTTGTGCAGTCAAATTAGTCAGAATTTCAACCCTGAATCGTCCACCTTGGGATACCCTTCAGAGATGCGCCTCACTCCTCAGAACTTAGCATATTTACAAAGTCCTGCACTTGTGAGCTATTGAAGGCTGTCCAAGCAGGATGATGTGAAAGAGAAGGCTCTGGATATTCTGCTTTGCTGACATTCTCATCAGAGAAGGATCTGGAAAAGCATTGAACCCCTAGGTGACACAGAAGGAGGAATCCCCCTTGGTCAGCGACAGCTATATGGAGTGGCACAGAAAATCCCAAGAAGACTCAGTTCTTCAAATGTACCAGGTTAGGAAGAACCTTCATCCAGGCTGGAGTAAAATAAGACCCCCAGTAAAGCCATTTGATGAAAAAAATAAATGAATCAATCAATTGATGCTTCTCTGTTTTACAAAAAGTTGAAAAGCTAAGTGATAATTTTCTTCAAGATAAGGATGGAATTTAATCAAACAAAAACATTTCAAATTCAAATACCACTGTGAAGACACTTTTGAAACTCACTGGTTTAAAATTATAACCTGGAGGAGTTCCTTCCGGCTTCGAGAAGTATGCTCTCCGCAGGTTCGGCAGGAGGCGTCTCAGTCACTTTCCGACCTAACCTCGCTGGGGGCGCCGAGAAGGAAACGGTGGAGAAGGCGAGGGACAGCGGTGGCTCGCTCCCTCCTTCCCGGGAGTGCTTCGTGACCGCGGGGCGGGCGGGAGGGCGATCGGGCAGCCTTTCGGGTGGGCGGGGAACGAGGTGGTCAGGTGGTTTGCAGGGAGCGCTCTTTTCCCTAGGGGGTAAGTTAGAACCTTCCCTGACCGCCCCGGACCGCCTAGAGAACTAGATCCACATTTCTTTCATCGGTCAGGCGTAGATAGGTGAGTGCAAACCCACCAAAGAAATGCGGTGAGAATCTGGAGGGCACGTGGGTCCTCTCCTGCCTCCTCCCCTCCCGCCCTTGGCCCCCTTGTGGAATGGCCTTTCTGACTGTGGCATTTAGTGTCTTACCAGAAAACTAGGATTGTGTGCACCCCTTCCTAGGCGGGCAAAGTTTGCTTAGGGCTCAACTCTGAAACACAGGTGTAAGAAATAGGACAGGAGACTGGAAACCCCATCACATCAGATGTCAGGTGCTTCTCACTCCATGTGCCCTCGGCCCCTATTGTTTGCTCACAACCTCTTCAGTGTCTCTCCCGAGGCCCTGGGTCTCCTCACCAGGCCACTTGTTGCTCTGGGGGGATTGCCCTGTGATTAGGACAGTGCAGCTCCCCTCCCTTCCCCCTTTGGGTGCCTCTAGGGAGAGGGAGCAGCACGTAGGACAGAAGGCTGGAGATGAGACCAGCTGTCTGGTTCTTCACCCGTCATCCCCCAAAGGGGGAGGAAACCTCTTGCTCCGGGTTGGAATTTACTTTAGGCTTATGATTTAGCTAACTTGAAATTATCATGGGTGGCTGAGCAACAAAGATGCTTTTCAGATACTGAGCTGGCCATGCAAATAGCTGGGGAGGAGTGGACTTGCCCCTTGCATGCCTCCTCCCCTGCCCATATATCCCCTTCCCTGTGCTCACCTTGCATCTTTTCCCTCTGACCCTCTTTCCATTTCCAGCTCTAGAAGGGCTGCAAAGCTAACAACCAGAGGTTACAGCAGGAAGCTACTTGCATGACTGAACCCAGCTTAAGTTCCTAGAGGAAGCTGCTGAAGGTATTCCTCACGCTTGAAGGTTGGGGGAGTGTAGGAGGGGAAAAGGGCTTCTATGAAGCTTCCAAACCACTAAAAGGATCCCCCTTCCCAACAGTGACTTAAAAAACAGTAAACAAATGAACATAAAATAAATAAATAAATAAAATTATAACCTGGAGGTGGTCCTAAGATGGCAGAGGAATAGGACGTGGAGACCACTTTCTCCACAACAAATTCATCAAAAGAACATTTAAACGCTGAGTAAATTCCACAAAACAACTTCTGAATGCTGGCAGAGGACATCAGGGACCCAGAAAAGCAGCCCATTGTCTTCAAAAGGAGATGCTTTATCAATGGTGCTGTATAGATGGAGAAGTCTTGAGACTACTGTAAAAATAAGACTGAAAACCAGAAGCAGGAGGCTTAAAAAGTCCAAATCCTGAGAACACCAGAGAACTCCTGACTCCAGGGAACATTAATTGACAGGAGCTCATCAAACACCTCCATACTTACACTGAAACCAAGCACCACCCAAGGGCCAATAAGTTCCAGAGCAAGACATACCATGCAAATTCTCCAGCAACACAGAAACACAGCCCTGAGCTGCCCAAAGTTACTCCAAACCCACTGTCATCTCATAACTCATTACTGGACACTTCATTGCACTCCAAAGAGAAGAAATCCAGCTCCACCCACCAGAACACTGATATAAGCTTCCCTAACCAGGAAACCTTGACAAGCCACCCGTACAACCCCACCCACAGTGAGGAAACTCCATAATAAAGAGAACTCCACAAACTGCCAGAATACAGAAAGGCTACCCCAAACACAGCAATATAAACAAGATGAAGAGACAGAGGAATACCCAGCAGGTAAAGGAACAGGATAAATGTCCACCAAACCAAACAAAAGAGGAAGAGATAGGGAATCTACCTGATAAAGAATTCCAAATAATGATAGTGAAATGATCCAAAATCTTGAAAGCAAAAGGGAATCACAGATAAATAGCCTGGAGACAAGGATTGAGAAGATGCAAGAAAGGTTTAATAAGGACCTAGAAGAAATAAAAAAGAGTCAATATATAATGAATAATGCAATAAATGAGATCAAAAACACTCTGGAGGCAACAAATAGTAGAATAACGGAGGCAGAAGATAGGATTAGTGAAGTAGAAGATAGAATGGTAGAAATAAATGAATCAGAGAGGAAAAAAGAAAAATGAATTAAAAGAAATGAGGACAATCTCAGAGACCTCTGGTACAATGTTAAACGCCCCAACATTGGAATCATAGGAGTCCCAGAAGAAGAAGACAAAAAGAAAGACCACGAGAAAATACTTGAAGAGATAATAGTTGAAAACTTCCCTAAAATGGGGAAGGAAATAATTACCCAAGTCCAAGAAACGCAGAGAGTCCCAAACACTCAAGGTGAAACCCAAGGCGAAACATCCCAAGACACATATTAATCAAATTAACAAAGATCAAATACAAAGAACAAATATTAAAAGCAGCAAGGGAGAAACAACAAATAACACACAAGGGGATTCCCATAAGGATAACAGCTGATCTTTCAATAGAAACTCTTCAGGCCAGGAGGGACTGGCAGGACATACTTAAAGTGATGAAAGAAAATAACCTACAGCCCAGATTACTGTACCCAGCAAGGATCTCATTCAAATATGGAGGAGAAATCAAAAGCTTTACAGATAAGCAAAGGTGAGAGAATTCAGCACCACCAAACCAGCTCTCCAACAAATGCGGAAACACAGAAAGGGTGTATAAATTCGAACCCAAAACACTAAAGTAAATGGCAACGGGATCATACTTATCAATAATTACCTTAAATGTAAATGGGTTGAATGCCCCAACCAAAAGAAAAAGCCTGGCTGAATGAATAAAAAAACAAGACCCCTATATATGTTGTCTACAAGAGACCCACCTCAAAACAGGGGATACATACAGACTGAAAGAGAAGGGCTGGAAAAAGATATTCCACACAAACAGAGACCAAAAGAAAGCAGGAGTAGCAATACTCATATCAGATAAAATAGACTTTAAAACAAAGGCTGTGAAAAGAGACCAAGAAGGACACTACATAATGATCAAAGGATCAATCCAAGAAAAAGATATAATAATTACAAATGTATATGCACCCAACATAGGAGCACCGCAATATGTAAGACAAATGCTAACAAGTATGAAAGGGGAAATTAACAATAACACAATAATAGTGGGAGACTTTAATACCCCACTCACACCTATGGATAGATCAGCTAAACAGAAAATTAACAAGGAAACACAAACTTTAAATGATACACTAGACCAGTTAGACCTAATTGATATCTATAGGACATTTCATCCCAAAACAATGAATTTCACCTTTTTCTCAAGTGCACACGGAACCTTCTCCAGGATAGGCTGAACAACATGCTGCTGAATAACCAACAAATCAAAGAAGAAATCAAAAAAGAAATCAAAATATGCATAGAAATGAATGAAAATGAAAACACAACAACCCAAAACCTGTGGGACACTGTAAAAGCAGTGCTAAGGGGAAAGTTCATAGCAATACAGGCATACCTCAAAAACAAGAAAAAAGTAAGATAAATAACCTAACTCTACACCTAAAGCAACTAGAAAAGGAAGAAATGAAGAACCCCAGGGTTAGTAGAAGGAAAGAAATCTTAAAAATTAGGGCAGAAATAAATGTAAAAGAAACAAAAGAGACCACAGCAAAAATCAACAAAGCCAAAAGCTGGTTCTTCAACAGGATAAATAAAATTGACAAACCATTAGCCAGACTCATCAAGAAACAAAGGAAGAAAAATCAAATCAATAAAATCAGAAATGAAAATGGAGAGATCACAACAGATGACACAGAAATACAAAGGATCATAAAAGACTACTATCAGCAATTATTTGCCAATAAAATGGACAACTTGGAAGAAATGGACAAATTCTTAGAAAAGTACAACTTTCCAAAACTAAAACAGGAAGAAACAGAAAATCTTAACAGACCCATCACAAGCACGGAAATTGAAACTGTAATCAGAAAACTCCCAGCAAACAAAAGCCCAGGTCCAGATGGCTTCACAGCTGAATTCTACCAAAAATTTAGAGAAGAGCTAACACTTATCCTACTCAAACTTTTCCAGAAAATTGCAGAGGAAGGTAAACTTCCAAACTCATTCTATGAGGCCACCATCACCCTAAAACTAAAACCTGACAAAGATGCCACAAAAAAAGGAAACTACAGGCCAATATCACTGATGAATATAGATGCAAAAATCTTTAACAAAATTCTAGCAATCAGAATCCAACAACACATTAAAAAGAACATACACCATGATCAAGTGGGCTTTATCCCAGGGATGCAAGGATTCTTCAATATCTGCAAATCAATCAATGTAATACACCACATTAACAAATGGAAAAATAAAAGCCATATGATTATCTCAATAGATGCAGAGAAAGCCTTTGACAAAATTCAACATCCATTTATGATAAAAAAAAAAAAACTATCCAGAAAGCAGGAATAGAAGGAACATACCTCAACATAATAAAAGCTATATAAGACAAACCCACAGCAAACATTATCCTCAATGGTGAAAAATTGAAAGCATTTCCCCTAAAGTCAGGAACAAGACAAGGGTGCCCACTCTCACCACTATTATTCAACACAGATTTGGAAGTTTTTCCCACAGCAATCAGAGCAGAAAAAGAAATAAAAGGAATCCAAATTGGAAAAGAAGTAAAACTCTCACTGTTTGCAGATGACATGATCCTCTACATAGAAAACCCTAAAGACTCCACCAGAAAATTACTAGAGCTAATCATCAATGAATATAGTAAAGTTTCAGGATATAAAATCAACACACAGAAATCCCTTGCATTCCTGTACACTAATAATGAGAAAATAGAGAAATTATGGACAATTCCATTCACCATTGCAACAAAAAGAATAAAATACTTAGGAATATATCTACCTAAAGACCTATATATAGAAAACTATAAAACACTGGTGAAAGAAATCAAAGAGGACACTAATAGATGGAGAAATATACCATGTTCATGGATTGGAAGAATCAATACAGCAAAAATGAGTATATTACACAAAGCAATCTATAGATTCAATGCAATCCTTATCAAGCTACCAAATTTCACAATTTGTATGGAAATACAAAAAACCTCGAATAACCAAAGCAATCTTGAGAAAGAAGAATGGAACTGGAAGAATCAACCTGCCTGACTTCAGGCTCTACTACAAAGCCACAGTCATCAAGACAGTATGGTACTGGCACAAAGACAGACATATAGATCAATGGAATAAAATAGAAAGCCCAGAGATAAATCCACACACCTATGGACACCTTATCTTTGACAAAGGAGGCAAGAATATACAATAGAGAAAACACAATCTCTTTAACAAGTAGTGCTGGGAAAACTGGTCAACCACTTGTAAAAGAATGAAACTAGAACACTTTCTAACACCATACACAAAAATAAACTCAAAATGGATTAACGATCTAAACATAAGACCAGAAACTATAAAACTCCTAGAGGAGAACATAGGTGAAACACTCTCCGACATAAATCACAGCAGGATCCTCTATGACCCACCTCCCAGAATATTGGAAATAAAAGCAAAAATAAACAAATTGGACCTAATTAAAATTAAAAGCTTCTGCACAACAAAGGAAACTGTAAGCAAGGTGAAAAGACAGCCTCAGAATGGGAGAAAATAATAGCAAATGAAGCAACTGACAAACAACTAATCTCAAAAATATACAAGCAACTCCTGCAGCTCAATTCCAGAAAAATAAATGACCCAATCAAAAAATGGGCCAAAGAACTAAACAGACATTTCTCCAAAGAAGGCATACAGATGGCTAACAAAGACATGAAAAGATGTTCAACATCACTCATTATCAGAGAAATGCAAATCAAAACCACAATGAGGTACCATTTCACGCCAGTCAGAATGGCTGCTATCCAAAAGTCTACAAGCAATAAATGCTGGAGAGGGTGTGGAGAAAAGGGAACCCTCTTACACTGTTGGTGGGAATGCAAACTCGTACAGCCACTATGGAGAACAGTGTGGAGATTCCTTAAAAAACTGGAAATAGAACTGCCATATGACCCAGCAATCCCACTGTTGGGCACATACACCGAAGAAACCAGAATTGAAAGAGACACGTGTACCCCAATGTTCATCGCAGCACTGTTTATAATAGCCAGGACATGGAAGCAACCTAGATGTCCATCAGCAGACGAACGGATAAGAAAGTGGTGGTACATATACACAATGGAGTATTACTCAGCCATTAAAAGAATACATTTGAATCAGTTCTAATGAGGTGGATGAAACTGGAGCCTATTATACAGAGTGAAGTAAGCCAGAAAGAAAAACACCAATACAGTATACTAACTCATATATATGGAATTTAGAAAGATGGTAACGATAACCCTATATGCGAGACAGCAATAGAGACACAGATGTATAGAACAGTCTTTTGGACTCTGTGGGAGAGGGAGAGGTGGGATGATTTGGGAGAATGGCATTGAAACATGTATAATATCATATATGAAACAAAAAATAAATAAAAAAGGGGATATTATGTAAAAAAATAAAATAAAATTATAACCTGGCTTTGTGTACTGTGCTTAGTCACTCTGTCATGTCTCTTTGCCACCCCATGGACTGTAAGGCTCCTCCATCCATGGGGATCCTCCAGAGAAGAATATTGGAGTGGGTTGCCATGTCCTCCTCCAGGGCTTCCCTCGTGGCTCAGACAGTAAAGAATCTGTCTCCAATGTGGGAGACCTGGGTTCAATCCCTGGGTTGGTAAGATCCCCGGGTTGGTAAGATCCCCTGGAGGAAGGTATGGCAACCCACTCCAGTATTCTTGCCTGGAGAATACCTATAAATGGAGGAGCATGGTAGGCTGAAGTCCATGGGGTCGCAAAGAGTCAGACATGACTGAGTGACTAAGCACAGCACACAAAGCCAGATTATAATTTTAAATCAGTGAGTTCCAAAAGTGTCTTCATAGTGGTATTTGAATTTGAAATGTTTTTATTTGATTAAGTTCCATCCTTATCTTAAAGAAAATTATCACTTAGCTTTTCAACTTTTTGTAAAACAGAGAAGCATCAATTGATTGAATCATTTATTTATTCAGCAAATATGTTTTGATATCACATCTACAGAACTTACAGTCTCAAGAGAAACCATGTAAACAATATATCATCCAATGAGAAAGAATGAAACCTACTGCAGCATTGGAACAGGGCCATGGAAAAGTAAGCACACAATTTTGACCTCTTTCACAGCATCTCTCTCTTATATTTGAAGACTAGACGTTAAAGGCTTTCATAGTTTCAAAATTAAACTGCAAACTTTGTATTGCTTTACCTTTCAATCTTAAGACATTTAAGTAATAGGTTAATGATAGTTTCCTGTTCTCCATTACTTCAGAAGGCAAATTTTAGGGAACTAGGGTTTTATTGTGGTAACAAGGGAATAAAAGAAGTAAATACCCATAAGCTGTGCAATTGTAGAATGTTAAGATCACACAGGATGCAAGGATCAAATAGTCTGCTCTCTTGTACTAAGAATGAGGAAACAGGCCCAGGAGAATTGAATGAAGTTTTAGGGTAATTAGAAGAAATTTTCAGTAACAGATGATACAACTATAATCAGTATCTTCCATGTGAAAAAGGATGATTTAAGTGCCTTATGAGATTTACTTGATTTTTTGAAACAACTCTAGAATAGATAAAAATACATGCTCAGTCATTTCAGTTGTGTCCAACTCTTTGTGATGCTATGGACTATAGCCCTCCAGGCTCCTCTGTCCATGGGGTTTCTCAGGCAAGAATACTGGAGTGGGTTACCATGCCATCCTCCAGGGGATCGTCCCAACCCAAGGATTGAACCTGAGTCTTTAAAGTCTCCTGCATTGGTAGGTGGGTTCTTTCCCATTTGTAGGTGGTTCTTTAGCACCACCTGGGAAGTCCATATTATCCCTGAATTACAGATGAGGAAACTGGGGCATAGAGAAGTTAATAATTTACCTAATTATTATGTAACTAATAACTAATTACCAGCTAGTAAATATCAAAGTTAGAATTCAAATCCAGGAAGGATTCTGGTTCCAGAAATCAGAAACCAAATGTTTAGCTTTACATGTACATCTTATTCATTTGCAAAACATACATGTATATATTAATACTTATTTTAAATGTGGTCATTCTCATTAAACATCTCTAGTTTTGGGAGATTAGTGATAAGTTCTTTCATTTTATTTTTCCAAATAAAGGAAAGAGTAAGTTAAGTTTGACATGACTATGTTTCTAGCTCTCAGAGGAATGTTGCAAAGGGGAAAATTTGCTTTGAGAGTAATTTGGTATTTTCTGAAAGCTGCCATGCTATTGTGTTACCTGGCAATAGCAAATCAATGTCAGTCTCCGTTCAGACACCAGTTATGCAAAGCATGTCAGGGTAACTGGTAGCCTGGCAGACTGAATCAGTGATTGTCTCTCTGGGCACCAAAATTCTAACTGGCCACCTAATTATGGTTCTTCTTAACTACAGAGAAAAAATTGAGAGAAGATGCAAAATATCACTAGGGATAAATCACAGATCACTTTATTTAACAAATAACTCAGGCACAGAGTGTGTGACAGTATACAAATTGTAGGGGTGTTCTTCATTAGTTCATCCACTCATCCAATAAATAACTACAAAGCTACCCTACGGCAAATGTCAGGAACACTGATGAAAATAAACGGAGAATGGTTGCTCAGGAGCTTGAAGTCTACTGGGGACTATACTAGTATGTTATGATGTGCTTCTGGAGCCCAAATGAGGAGAATTCTAACAATGGGACAGAAGGGGGAGACCTTTGGAATCATATATAGCTGAATCCTTCCTCTGATTCTGCCTCTGGCAAGTCCCTTAACTCATTCACTCTGTTTTCTCATCTGAAAAGTAAAGATAAAAACACCAACCTCACAAGGAGTAGTAGTAGTGTTAGTCGCTTAGTCAAGTCTGACTCTTTGTGATCCCATGGACTGTAGCCCACCAGGCTCCTCTGTCCACGGGGTTCTCCAGACAAGAATACTGGAGTGGATTGCCATTCCCTTCTCCAGGGACTGCCATTCCCTTCTCTTTCGAACGCTGGTTTAAAACAAGCCCTTGAGGACTGTTAAGTATATTCAGCATAGTTATCAAAGGCTCAAGAGTTTGATTATATCACGGAAAGACAATGGCATGCCAGTTGTCTTATATCACCTAGACATTGCTCAGAGCTCTTCTAAAACTCTAAGAATGTAAAATAGCTACAAAAGATGACAAGTTTGAATTTTGCTCATCACTTAGTGGCTTTATAGACAATGCAATTCATTTTATTTCAATACATGTATGATTAAAGTAAGTAGCACATATGAAATGAACAACCTATAGTTCTCTAGAAAATTAGGCAATGAACCACTATTTTTCTGTACTAGCTAAGATATGGACACCAGATCAGATCAGATCAGATTAGTCGCTCAGTCCTGTCCGACTCTTTGCGACCCCATGAATCGCAGACCGCCAGGCCTCCCTGTCCAACACCAACTCCCGGAGTTCACTGAGACTCACGTCCATTGAGTCAGTGATGCCATCCACCCATCTCATCCTCTGTCGTCCCCTTCTCCTCCTGCCCCCAATCCCTCCCAGCATCAGAGTCTTTTCCAATGAGTCAACTCTTCGCATGAGGTGGCCAAAGTACTGGAGTTTCAGCTTTAGCATCATTCCTTCCAAAGAAATCCCAGGGCTGATCGCCTTCAGAATGGACTGGTTGGATCTCCTTGCAGTCCAAGGGACTCTCAAGAGTCTTCTCCAACACCACACTTCAAAAGCATGAATTCTTCGGCGCTCAGCCTTCTTCACAGTCCAACTCTCACATCCATACATCACCACAGGAAAAACCATAGCCTTGACAAGATGAAACTTTGTTGGCAAAGTAATGTCTCTGCTTTTGAATATGCTATCTAGGTTGGTCATAACTTTCCCTCCAAGGAGTAAGCGTCATTTAATTTCATGGCTGCAGTCACCATCTGTAGTGATTTTGGAGCCCCCCAAAATAAAGTCTGACACTGTTTCCACTGTTTCCCCATCTATTTCCCATGAAGTGGTTGGACCGGATGCCATGATCTTCGTTTTCTGAATGTTGAGCTTTAAGCCAACTGTTTCACTCTCCACTTTCACTTTCATCAAGAGGCTTTTGAGTTCCTCTTCACTTTCTGCCAGAAGGGTGGTGTCATCTGCATATCTGAGGTTATTGATATTTCCTGGCAATCTTGATTCCAGCTTGTGTTTCTTCCAGTCCAGCGTTTCTCATGATGTACTCTGCATATGAGTTAAATAAACGGTGACAATATACAGCCTTGACGAACTCCTTTTCCTATTTGGAACCAGTCTGTTGTTCCATGTCCAGTTCTAACTGTTGCTTCCTGACCTGCATACAGATTTCTCAAGAGGCAGATCAGGTGGTCTGGTATTCCCATCTCTTTTAGAATTTTCCACAGTTTTTTGTGATCCATACAGTCAAAGGCTTTGGCATAGTCAATAAAGCAGAAATAGATGTTTTTCTGGAACTCTCTTGCTTTTTCCATGATCCAGCGGATGTTGGCAATTTGATCTCTGGTTCCTCTGCCTTTTCTAAAACCAGCTTGAACATCAGGAAGTTCATGGTTCACATATTGCTGAAGCCTGGCTTGGAGAATTTTGAGCATTACTTTACTAGCATGTGAGATGAGTGCAATTGTGTGGTAGCTTGAGCATTCTTTGGCATTGCCTTTCTTTGGGATTGGAATGAAAACTGACCTTTTCCAGTCCTGTGGCCACTGTTGAGTTTTCCAAATTTGCTGGCATATTGAGTGCAGCACTTTCACAGCATCATGACTAAATAAGCAATTCATTAAAAAGTTGAGTAGCTGCATAGTGAACTAGTATCAGTCTTAGGACTGCATTGATCCCATCTTTATTTGTGTTTTCTCTGAAAGGACCTTTTGTTTTACAAACTTGGATTTTGCTTTTACTAATTTAGGTTGAGAGAAATATATATCTATCATGATTTCTCATTAATTCTCTTCCAATTTTACCAATTTGGACAATTTAATACTTTTATAAAAGATGCTTATATTTATTAAACAAGAATCGATGGAAAAGTGTAATAATGTGAAGATAATCTAGTTTCAACAAGTTTAAAGAGACATCAAAATTATTCTGATGTATTCTAATTTCTTGGTTGTGAAGATCTTTTTTGTACAGTTCTTCTGTGTATTCTTGTCACCTCTTCTTAATATCTTTTGCTTCTGTTAGGTCCATACCATTTCTGTCCTTTATTGAGCCCATCTTTGCATGAAATGCTCCCTTGGTATCTCTAATTTTCTTGAAGAGATCTCTAGTCTTTCCCATTCTGTTGCTTTCCTCTATTTTTTTTGCATTGATCGCTGAGGAAGGCTTTCTTATCTCTCCTTGCTATTCTTTGGAACTCTGCATTCAGATGCTTATATCTTTCCTTTTCTCTGTTGCTTTTTGCTTCTCTTCTTTTCACAGCTTAACTTATATGCAGAGTACATCATGAGAAATGCTGGGATGGAAGAAGCACAAGCTGGAATCAAGATTGCCGGGAGAAATATCAATAACCTCAGATATGCAGATGACACCGCCCTTACGGCAGAAAGTGAAGAGGAACTAAAGAGCCTCTTGATGAAACTGAAAGAGGAGAGTGAAAAAGTTGGCTTAAAGCTCAACATTCAGAAAACGAAGATCATGGCATCCAGTCCCATCACTTCATGGGAAACAGATGGGGAAACAGTGGAAACAGTGTCAGACTTTATTTTTCTGGGCTCCAAAATCACGGACGGTGACTGCAGCCATGAAATTAAAAGACTCTTACTCCTTGGAAGGAAAGTTATGACCAACCTAGAATAGCATATTCAAAAGCAGAGACATTACTTTGCCAACAAAGATCCGTCTAGTCAAGGCTATGGTTTTTCCAGTAGTCATGTATGGATGTTAGAGTTGGACTGTGAAGAAAGCTGAGCACCGAAGAATTGATGCTTTTGAAGTGTGGCGTTGGAGAAGACTCTTGAGAGTCCCTTGGACTGCAAGGAGATCCAACCAGTCCATTCAAAGGAGATCAGTCCTGGGTGTTCTTTGGAAGGAATGATGCTAAAGCTGAAACTCCAGTACTTTGGCCACTTCATGCGAAGAGTTGACTCATTGAAAAAGTCTCTGATGCTGGGAGGGATTGGGGGCAGGAGGAGAAGGGGACGACAGAGGATGAGATGGCTGGATGGCATCACTGACTCAATGAACAGGAGTTTGGGTAAACTTCGGGAGTTGGTGATGGACAGGGAGGCCTGGTGTGCTGCAGTTCATGGGGTTGCAAAGAGTCCGACATGATTGACTGACTGAACTGAACTGATGTGTGTGTATGTGTGTTAATGGAGAGTTTATAATCCTCCTGATTATTATATATCTGCATTATCTGGATGGATTTTTGTTTTTGTTGTTTTCCTTTTTTTTTTTTTTTTAAAGTGCTGAGATGCTGCTGATGTTTAGGTAATGGGAACTGTAAAATAAGACGGTTCTAGATATTCACAGTCTGAACACTGAACCCTACCATTCTGGATAAAGTTAAATTGGGTATATGATAATTTAAAAAGTAATTTGTGTTGCCTGATAAGTTTGTTAAACTGTGGGGCTCATATCTCTACAGGAGAACATTTTCTCCCTTAAAGAATGACAAATGAGCATTAAATAAACAGGAGATTGTGAACATATTTGTTACACGCATAGGCTTTTTGGAAACAGGAATTTTGGTTAACCTCAGAAAAGTTTCAATGTAAACAGCTTTCCTTAAAATGGTAAGTGGTGCCTTTAACAAGCAGAACTGAAATTGTAGTGCTATTTATTAAATCCTAATTCCTTCTTCATATATACTGAGGATTATGCTTACAGTGGAATCCTGGAGTGGGTGGGAAATGACCACAAAAGACCCCTAGCCATGGTTAAGGGCTGGAAAGCTATCTTCTACACTGCTCTTGCATTAAGTGATTTTTACTGTGAATGACAGGTTTTTCATTTACAACCCTTCCTTAATTTTTTTTCCTTTATTTCAGATTCAGGTTTGACATCATCAAACCTACAGGAAGTTTAGGGCCACCTACTGAAAGAAAGACTCTTTTACAGACTTCAAAATGAGCATGAACATGTATTTCCACATATAGGACAGATCCAATAAATGCAACCTTGACTAATGAAGGAACTTAATTGTTAAAAAAAAAAAAACAACCCACAGAAAAGCTCAACTCACACCACGATATCCTCTGTTGTCGTGGGTCCAGGAAAGCTGGAGCAGGGGCTGGCAGGTCCCAGGCTTCACTCTTGGGGGACAGCTGGACAGCTTAGCCCCACCTGGGAGGATGCTTTCGTTGACATCTCAGGTTGCCGCCTGACGATTGGTGGCTGGGGCTGGAAGGGAGGGTCCACAGGAAACGCGACACTGGGGATGCTGCCCCCTATCACATGATGGAAATTTCCACTCTTTAGAAAGGCGAAAAGAAAAGAAAGAAGGGTCTTTCAATCCACCCTTTTCCCCTGGATCCCAATCGGGAGAGGGAAGAAAAAGGCGGGTGAGTGAAGCTGTTTATATTTTCCGTTGACTTAAAGACTTGTCAGTGTGCAAACCTGTGGCTGGATCCCAACTGGGATATGTGCGTGTGTGTGCGCGCGCGCCCGCCCGTGTGCGCATGGGGACAGGCACACGTCTGCAGTGTGGTCTCTCAACCTTCTGGGGCTTAGGTCAGGCGCTGTGGCTCCTCGTGTCTTGTTGATGGTCCTAAATCCTTATCATTTTCCAAAGGATCCCACAGCGTGTGGGTTACTGCAGGCTAATGACCGGACTGACTAGAAATTAAGTAAACCAGGGCAAACCGAAGTAAAGGGCACAGGCTGGGAAAGCTCCTGTGAGTCTCTATGCCAGGAGAAGTGACTGTGCCAAGGCGGTCTATTCCTGGGGGGCGGGCAGTGGGTGGCTTGCGCTGGAACGCCCCGCCCGCGAGCCCGGGTTCCCTGGGTGCTCGAATTTCGAGATGCTTGTTTTGAGACCGCCATCCACAGCCGTGGCGCCGCCGCCTGCCTGGCCAGGGGATCCGAGACCCTCTGGAGGAACTGGCTCCACGTTAGCTAAGGATCGTGCTGGAGAGGTGTTACCCGAGTCGCGGGACCAGTGCCCGCGTCCTCGGGGTGGGGACACTGGATGCAGGACCTAAAATAGACCCATCTTCCCTGACAGCTGGGCCCCCTGGGAGGCCAGCGCGGTTCCCTGGGTCGGGAGCTCGGGCTTGGCCCAGGAAACTCCGGGGAGGCTCCTGTAGGGGAGGAAGAAGGCGAGATCAGCGCTGGATCTGGGGACCGTGGCTGCCGGCGGTGAGCGCGTTTCTTGCCGTCGGACTGAGAAGACTGGGGCGTGCAGAAAACAGGGAAAGAGCGGCGCAGAAAAGCGAGCAGGAACGACAAGTGGAACCAAGGGAACGGAGAGGGGCCGTCGGGGAACAGGGTTGAAGTCCAAGAAGGAGGAGAGAAGGAGAGAGCGATAAGGGTTCAGACCCCCAGAGGGGTAGGAGTAGGAAGGAAAATGGAGAAAAGGGAGAGAAAGAATGGAAGGAAGAGAGGATGGAAACGGGAGCGGGGACGCTGGGAGCACCTCGGAGTCCGGGAGAGGAGAGGGGTGAGCGCGGGGACCAGCTCCAGAGCCGCGCGAGGTTCAGGGAGGGGCTCTTTGCACAGGTGGGCGTGCGCCCTAGTGGGCGTTGGCTGGAAGTGGAGAAACCGCGCGTCCACCAGCTTCCCCTTAGTGAACCAGCAGGGAAAGGTTGCGAGTGTCCCTTCCATGTGCACCGAACCAGCCCAGGAAGTGGGTACCAGGTTGCCGACTTGGTTAGAGGAACTGGGTAAACTAAACCAGGGATGATCCAGAAATCTCCACCTGCAGTCCTCCACAGAGCCTTTAAATACCTGGGCCTGATTTCACCGGAGGACGCCAGGTTGGCTCTTGATGTGTATCTCTTAGTGCAAAAGGTGTATTTCTACCTGTCTCAGAGGGATCTCAGACCCTGAGAAGAGAGGAGAAGCGAAGGGTAACCTCTGCTGGAGTTGTAAGAAGACCTGGTCTTGCGTTTAACCTCCACCTCCTCCTGGTCACGTGCCCCATCCCCCAAGGCTGCTGGACCTGCTTTCTTTGTTATTGGTTGGGTAGTGGTGCACTTTGGCACCCTTAAGGAAAGGAGGGAGTGGCCAGCCTTTCACCACGAATGGTCTGTTTCCCAAATTCCTGATTTCCTATATTCATCTTTATTCGCTCGCTAGGCAGTGCAGACATAAGCATTATGACATCATTATGACTAAATTGTCTTATGTTGTAAAGAGAGGATCCTACACCCAGATCACATTTCCAGGGCCTGGGTTTGTTTCAGCTTTGGTTAAAACTTTTCATTACCTTAACTTTTGCTGGGAGGAGGTGTAAATGCGCCTGTGGTTTTTTTTTTTTTTTGTCCCCACACTGCAAATAAGTCTCTAAGGAGTGGGTGAGAGTGGTGGACTCTCTCATATGGAACACAAGAAATGTTTGTGTGTGTGTGATACAGTCTCAAATTCTAACAAATGAATCTACAGAAAATCTGTGTTTTAGGTAGAAGATTGTAAGCACAGAGACACTGAAGACAGTATCCGATCTCCCCAAGTTACAGAATACCATGGGGTGGCAAAGAGTCAGACATGACTTAGCGACTAAACAACAACACATATGTGTTCAGAGACAGAAAGCTTCTAACGGGCTGATTTTATCACAAAACCTCAAAAAACAGGAAGACTGGGGTAAAGGGATAAATACCTTTCAAGGCTGTGGGCATAGGAGGTCAGCTCTTCTGCCAGAGTATGCAGTGCTAGGTGCCCCAAAGAGGCTAGTTTCTGGTAGATTCATCATAATAATGGCTCACGCATACATATCAATTACTATATTCCCTATATGTTACTAAGTGCTTCTTTTAACATTTGACCCTCATCTGACCCTAGCCTATTGAGCTAGATTCTATTATTCTAGCTATATTATAGATCAAGAAATGGATATACACAGTGTGGGGAACATAGAACATCTTTGGAAGTTCTGTTTAGGCATTAATTATTCTTAAGTGTACAGAACAATCTTCTTTCACTTTATATTTAATCATAGTCAGAACTAGACAGGTTCTGGAGACCCAAGACTGACTTCTTAGTCTATTAGAGATAATTCTATCCTAAGAAAGCCAAAAGCAGCTTAAGAATTAATATTTGTCAGACCCAGGACTGGATTTTTTTTTTTACAAGTGACATTTGAGAAATGCATAACTATGGTTCAGTTCAGTTGCTCATTTGTGTACGACTCTTTGCGACTCCATGGACTGCAGCATGCCAGGCCTCCCTGTCCACCACCAACTCCCAGAGCTAGCTCAAACTCATGTCCATTTTGTCAGTGATGCCATCCAACCATCTCATCCTCTGTTGTCCCCTTCTCCTCCTGCCTTCAGTCTTTCCCAGCATCAAAGTCTTTTCCAATGAGTCAGTTCTTCACATCAGGTGGCCAAAGTATTGGAGTTTCACCTTCAGCGTCAGTCCTTCCAATGAATATTCAGGACTGATTTCCTTTAGGATTGACTGGTTGGATCTCCTGGTAGTCCAAGGGACTCTCAAGAGTCTTCTCCAACACCACAGTTCAAAAGCATCAATTCTTGAGTGCTCAGCTTTCTTTATAGTCCAGCTCTCACATCCATACATGATTACTGGAAAAACCGTAGCTTTGACTAGATGGATCTTTGCTGGCAAAGTAATGTCTCTGCTTTTTAATATGCTGTCTAGGCTGGTCATAACTTTTCTTCCAAGGCGCAAGCATCTTTTAAAAACAGCATGGCTGTAGTCACCATCTGCAGTGATTTTGGAGCCCAAGAAAATAAAGTCACAGTTTCCATTATTTCCCCATCTATTTGTCATGAAGTGATGGGACTGGATGCCATGATCTTAGTTTTTTGAATGTTGAGTTTTAAGCAACTTTTTCACTCTCCCTTTCACTTTTAAGAGGCTTCTCAGTTTATCAAGCTCTCAGGACAAGCATAATATAGCAGCTTGTGAACTTCTGAGCTAAAGGTTTTTCTTCTTTTATATTATCATTTTTGTTCATTTCTGCAGTGGTTTTTAGGCATATTCCCCCCACTCACCCCCCATCCTTTGTACTGACAATAATTTTTCTAACTATTTTTTTTTTTCTTCTCATTAAAATTTTTTTTTTTATTTTGGAGTATATATATCTCCATTCTTTTTCAGATTCTTTCCCTATTTTTAAAAAACTTAAATCTGTTTTATTTCTTGCAAATCCAAAGCAATAATTTCTATAGAAAACAAAAATTTAATGAAGTTTAATGAACATATATTTTAATATGTATAGGTAATATTACTATTCTAAAAATGTATAATATATATAAAAGTAATATTACTATTCTAAAAAATTCCATGTATCACATGAAACCATCTCGCATACTACTACTACCCTGATGATGTCTTGTAGGAAGATGAGGGATAGAAGAAGGGGAGAGCCAAAAGAAAGGAAGACTCTTCAAAGTCAGACTGAGTCAAGCCCTTTTTATGTGTGAATCACATTTAATCTTCACACAGTACTCTACTGTATCAGATCAGATCAGATCAGATCAGTCACTCAGTCGTGTCCGACTCTTTGTGACCCCATGAATCACAGCGCGCTAGGCCTCCCTGTCCATCACAAACTCCCGGAGTTCACTCAGACTCACGTCCATCGAGTCAGTGATGCCATCCAGCCATCTCATCCTCTGTTGTCCCCTTCTCCTCCTGCCCCCAATCCATCCCAGCATCAGAGTCTTTTCCAATGAGTCAACTCTTCACATGAGGTGGCCAAAGTACTGGAGTTTCAGCTTTAGCATCATTCCTTCCAAAGAAATCCCAGGGCTGATCGCCTTCAGAATGGACTGGTTGGATCTCCTTGCAGTCCAAGGGACTCTCAAGAGTCTTCTCCAACACCACACTTCAAAAGCATCCGTTCTTCAGCGCTCAGCCTTCTTCACAGTCCAACTCTCACATCCATACATGACCACAGGAAAAACCATAGCCTTGACTAGGCACAACTTTGTTGGCTAAGTAATGTCTCTGCTTTTGAATATGCTATCTAGGTTGGTCATAACTTTCCTTCCAAGGAGTAAGCGTCTTTTAATTTCATGGCTGCAGTCACCATCTGCAGTGATTTTGGAGCCCCCCCAAAATAAAGTCTGACACTGTTTCCACTGTTTCCCTATCTATTTCCCATCTAGTCCCAAGTGATGGGACTGGATGCCATGATCTTCATTTTCTGAATGTTGAGCTTTAAGCCAACTTTTTCACTCTCCACTTTCACTTTCATCAAGAGTCTTTTTAGTTCCTCTTCACTTTCTGCCATAAGGGTGGTGTCATCTGCATATCTGAGGTTATTGTTATTTCTCCTGGCAATCTTGATTTCAGCTTGTGTTTCCTCCAGTCCAACGTTTCTCATGATGTACTCTGCATATAAGTTAAATAAACGGTGACAATATACAGCCTTGACGAACTCCTTTTCCTATTTTGAACCAGTCTGTTGTTCCATGTCCAGTTCTAACTGTTGCTTCCTGACCTGCATACAGATTTCTCAAGAGGCAGATCAGGTGGTCTGGTATTCCCATCTCTTTCAGAATTTTCCACAGAATACTCCACTGTATAGGTATTTGTAATTTCCATTTTACAGAGGAGGAGATTCCAGCTCAGAGAAATTAAGCAAAGAGCCAAGGATCACAGAGATAGTAAGCGACAGGGCTGGCATCAGAACTGTGGTCCCTCCTATGCCAAGGTTCCTGCTTCCTATAAAGACAGCAGTAAGATGAAGACCACGAGGAGAGCAAAAACTTAAATCAAGAAGCTTAGAGAGATGTTATACAACAGAATGGGCTGTGAGAAATGGGAGAATGGAAAAAAACAAATCACTTTCACGTGCCTGTTAATCTTCTGGTCTTCTTTCCACTGTTTGTAATGACCTAATTTCATTCATTCATTCTGCAAACAATCATTGAATATCATTATCCCCCAGGAAGTATTAGGGAGTTTCTTTTCTCCTACCAGAGTCCCAGGCAAATACTAGGTGATCAAAAAATGTTTGTTGAGTAGAAGGATGAGTCTAGTGAAGGAAAGAATAAATAAGCAAACAGTTGTGTTAACAGCATGTGAAGGGCCAGGGGAAAAAAATCAGATTTGAGCACTCTGCCACCAAATCTGGCTTAGGAAAGGGGTCAGAGAACATTTCTAGACCAGATGATACCTCAGATGGGTTTTGAAGCAGAAATAAAAGTCAGCCAGGCAAAGAAGTGAAGGAAGTAGGGGAGGATTCTCAACAGAAAGACTGGCCTAAGCAGAGAAACAAGGTAGAGACCATTTGGGGAATTTAAGAGTTCAGTGGAGATTGCTGGGAGGAGGTGAGGGTAGGGGGGTGGGGATGGGTGGGGAGGTGGGGGTTGGGTGAGTATATGGTCTGGGTCCTAACATGCTTTCTCTGCAAATGTCCCATAGCTCTGCCTCTCTCTTGAATGTCGGAAGTGAACTGTGCTAACAGGGAACAAAATGTCTGAATATAATAAGAGTTAGTGATACATTTTATTATTTTATCATTTTATTATGGGCCTATAATAGAGGACTATAACTCTTTATAATGTTAGTGTTTTAAAACCTAAGCTCAGATAGGAAGACCAGACCTTGTTGTCCTCTGTACGGGAAAACCAAATTATTTTTCTTGTTCTTAAGGGGATATTTTATTTTGGTATAGGTACAATCCACATGATCATGAAAAAGACTTCCTAGCTAATGCTTTATTATGCTTTTCTTAAAAGGTAGCTTGGAGGGATGTGTATTTCTCTTCTTATTTTAGTTTTTGTTGATTTTATTTTTCACTTTAGCATGCTAAAGAAGAATCAGAAAGTAAAAAATTTATTAAAAAAAATGAAATGAGAAGACAGTAATAAATTTCACTCTCTTATCTCCAAAATAGATGTTTAAGCCAATTAAAATACTAGGTTTTGATAGTAGACTTTGAAAACTTAACTCCCAGCATCTCGTTTTTCTTTAGGGATCTTTTATACTAGTTTTTCATTGCAGGTTCAGAGGTCTGCATGCCACTTCACCATTTCCAGACTTGTAAAACACTCACTCACACTGTCATGAGGAAGGGAATTCAAAGAGTGACTGAAACCTATAAGTAATCCCAAACCTAATTTCCGTTAACAGATTAAAACCTCCACATTTTAGCATTAGATCCTTGGGTAAGTTTCTTAATCTTTCTGAGTTTCAATCTCTTTGTCTATAAAATTTGGATCATAATAGAATCAATCTCACGATCTATTAAATGAGTTAACATATGTAAAATTCTAGACTAATGCCTAATACATAAGAAGCGTTTAATATGTGATAGCTCTTATCATTAATGTTACTCCTTCTGTCACCCAAAGCACTGTTTGAAGTGTTAACAAATGTCTGTACTAAGTGTTATTTGATAACGTGTTCTCCTCGAAGTGCTATAACTACAATGAGGGAAACAGAAGGGAGGCAATGAAAAGAGGACTAAATAATACTCATGTGGGACAGTCCAGCCCAGATCAGTGTCATTCCCTGTATAATAAGATTGAAATGTTCCCTATTTCCTGTTGGCTCTTTGCCCCTAGCGCTCCTGATAGATCCAGTGTGTATTCACCATTAAAATGAGCATCATGTCTGGTTCCCTTGTTTTCTCTCATTTTTGTCTCTTTTGGTCACTCCTGTCACCCTGGTACCTCAC